>NC_049987.1:14906406-14930507 GCF_000003815.2 Branchiostoma floridae | reverse complement strand
ATTTCCCGGCAAAAGAGAACATAACCAACGTTGAAAATCGCGAACCAGCGCCCCCCTCCCCCAACCTAAAATAAAAACCAGACCCGCTCGAAGTCTGCAACAGAGGCTATACAAGTGTAGTTTTTTTCGTGGGGACCATTGTACTGATATACATTTAAAGACAATGATTGTAGCGTGAAGCAACGTGAAGCTCTAGATTCCTATATATACGTTTACAAGAACAGAAATACAGGTGTGTTTTAACAAGTTTTCAATTGTTTCCAGGGTACATTGTCCGTTCTCCATGACTCCATGACATAGTCGGCAATGTTCGGAAAGACTTACACCCTAACACATAAAGATATTGAAATATGCCACATTGATTTAGTCAGTGTTATGAGAGGAGCAATCACAAAACTTTATGTACATTTTCAACTTAAGTGGAGATGCTGAAATGAACGAAATAGAAACCAACATGTATTTTGTAGTGGATTAATAAATGTCTGGTTTAGTAGGGCCAAACTTGAACTGGTGATTAATTTTGCTATCAATTTTGTGTATGGGTGATTATACGTACCTCTTTTCATGTCCTTTATGTGTAGCTCGTAGTCTCCCGCAATGGTAGACTTCAGTCCGTTCATCGGCACTTCGTCCGCTACGACTGGCCCGTTGGTTGTTTCCGACTTCCCCATCAGCTGAATGGTTCCGTCCTCTCGCCACCGTGCCCGAAGCCCTGTCCCGACCACATCGTCACCAGTCACCGGCCCTCCTTCCTGATCCGTCACAACTTTATCTGTGTTCAGCAGTCCCGGTGCCGAAATGAACAGCTCGCCTACCTGGTTAGGTCCTAGGCATCTCCCTGCCCATCCAACACGTGCGCGGTTGTCTTGTGAACAAGGCCTAAACTTGGAGTCCTGTCACCGTTTGGAGTCCTGTCATCGTTTGGAGCCCTGTCACCGTTTGGAGTCCTGTCGCGGTTTGGAGGCCTGTCACCGTTTGGAGCCCTGTCACCGTTTGGAGTCCTGTCACCGTTTGGAGTCCTGTCACCGTTTGGAGTCTTGTCACCGTTTAGATTGCTTCCTTGTGGGTCTTGTGTGTACAGCACAGCCGAGTATGCATGTAGGCTACTGAGCATTACGGTCAGTTGGGTGTCGGGGAGAACCCTTTGTAGGCGTGAGGCTAGGCTTTCATCAGCTGCTGGTACTGGCTGGAGAATATGAGACAGGTGAAGATGGTGACCAGACTGAGACTCCACCTGTTGTAAGATGCCATCCCACACGTCATCACGGATTCCTCCTATCCTGGTGACTTGGTGATTCTCCAAGGTGGCCAGCAGCTTGGCTGGATTACTCACAGTGGACTCGGGAAGGATGAGCAGTGGAGACCCAACAAGGAGGGGCATGAACATTTCGTACAAAGCTTCTACGGATGTGATCGGTGATGTAAGACACCCTACGTCATTTACACGGACAGGTAGATTGTCCCACATCCATGTTAGACGGTTGAGCAAGCCGACATGGTTGCCTGACACAATGCCTTGACTGTTTGAGCTGGTGTCTCTCATGACAAAAGCCTTCCGCGCTGGCATCACTGGCGAATTCGTGTATACGTTCCCGTCCATTTCGGATTGTCCCAAAGGCAATGTGACAATGTGACCGCTGAAGGACCCAAGCTTTGCCAGGAGACCAGTCCTTGTTTGTTGATCCACGACGATGACTTGTACGTCACAGCTTCGTACAAACTGCTGTAGATGTTCTGCTTCCTCCTCAAGACAGAGAGGAGCGTACGTATAGCCGGCTTTCCAGATTGCAAGAATGACGCAGGGTACCTCTTCAGAAGAGGACAGACAGACACCGACGTTCTCGTGCTTGCCCTTCAAAGCAGACTTGAACCGCATCGCTGCAATCAAGGTCATTGACACGGCCGACATTGACGTTGCACTTATACCAGCAGTGTTCATCTTTTGAACGCTGCCACCCCCTTGTTTCAATTCCACAAGAGTACTGGCCAGATGTTGAACTGATAGATTAAGCTGACTATAGCTGACACTGTTGTTTCTTGTGATGATAGCAGTGTGTGACGGCGTCCTGTAGACTTGCTTCTCGAAGAGTTTATGGAGATGACCAACCGCCTTTAAGACATCGTCCGTTGGAAGTGTTTCTTGATCTCCATCCTGGACGTTAAATGATATCATCCGCTTTGATCGAAATTTCTTAGGTCGGTTTCTTTTTCGTCTTGGCGGTGCGATGGGACGACTGTCTGGTATCATCTTCTTGAGCTGGTCGTAGACTAGGTCGCTGATCGACTGGACAGTTGACTCTTGACTTAGCAAGGCGACGACTGGAACATCCACATTGAGCTGTTTCTTGAGTATGCTCTGAGCGTTGAGCGCAAGTTGCGAGTCCATCCCTAGATCGACAACTGATGTGTACATGTTAACAGTCTCGTCCTCTGCGCTTAAGAGCTTGACAAAGACGAGACGTGTGAAGTCGCCGATTGTCTTTTGCTGAGCTCTTTTATCCATCTTACCCAAACTGTCGATACTGACACTTGCTACCATTTCAGTGTCGTCTGTATTTGACTCCGCAGGTCCCCCAAGCGCTTTCTCCAGCTTCTTCATGTCATTAGCAAACCTTAAATGCTGTCTGAACTTGGGCCGGTCCAGATGCGCCACTACAACCTGAGAAGGGTTGGTGATCAGGCACGTCTGTAAGCCCTCACAGATGTTGTCCTTATCAATTGAATGGATTCCCATCTGCTCCAGAAACTTCGCAACCTTTGTGTCTCTTTCCAGCAGGCCGATGTCTAAAGCACCCCAGTTGATGACCTGGCCGCTTAGCCCCAGCTGGCGACGAAGGTGCACTATGCCCTCTAGGACTCCGTTTGCCGCCCCATAGCTTGTCTGTCCACCATTGCCGAAAACCGACGAAGTAGAAGAATAGCCGACGAAATAGTCCAGGTTTAGATGTCGTGTCGCCAGATGTAAGTTCCAGGTACCGGACACTTTGGCATCCATGCCCCTCTGGAACTGAGCGTGGTCCTGATTGGTCAGGACTCCGTCACTGAAGACGACAGCGCTGTGAAAAACGCCTTTCAGTGGGACACTAGGGAATACGTTTTGGAGTTCGACAAATGCAGAGGTGACGCTGTCGTAAGACGAGACATCGGCCTGCAGACATACGATTTTTGCTCCGAACGTTTCTTCCAACGTATTGAGCTCTGTAGCGACGTCCTGTTTGGGCTGACTTCTGGACATGGTGGCTATGTGGCCGGCACCTCTCTCGGCAAGGAATCTAACAGTGAGAAACCCCAAACCGGTGAGGCCGCCGACGACGATGTAGGACGCATCTTTCCGAAAGAGCGTCTGCCTTGTGCAGATAACAGGATGCTCTGGTCCATCAAGACGAAGAACGCAAAGGGACTCGCCTGTGACATTTCCGTCTTTCATGGACATGGTCTCTCCTTCGTGCAAAAGGGACGATGAAAGTTGAGCGTCGGTGGTTGGTAAGTCAATAACAGTGTGCTGGGGCAGGCTGTGAGAGAGCCACTTGAACACCTTTGGCATGATGACCTTCAGGTATGTGTCTTGAAACACCGCACCTGTGTGTATCTGCAGGGTCATGACGTCTGATCTGATCCACAGCGAAGACGTTCTGCTGCGTTCTTGATCTGACATCTGCCCACAAACGTACACAACGCGACCGTTGGCAGCAACAACATCCGATAGCCGAGATCTCAGACTCTTTCGGCTTCCATACACGATTCCGACATCGTACTTCTTCTCCTGGATTCCTGGGTCTCCGTGTCTCACAATTTGGCAGGTTGCTTGTAATGCATCTGCAACAGCTGCAATCACTTTCGTCTTCATCGTGACTGACTCCGCGTGCTCATCTACCACCACAATCCGCTGCTTTGGCTTGATCTGTAGTTGGTTTACCAACACCTCCCATGCAAGTACGAGATACGATAGACAAGGTCTGTTAGCCAACACTGGTAGGTCGGCCAACTTGTGGACCACTGTCATGGGGATTGAGACTGCCGTGGACGCCACAGTAGGGTAGATGCCAACAACGAAATCTCCCACACGAAGTTTGCACTTCTCCGGTACCTTGGCCACTGTTCCCACAAAGTCCAAAGCAAGTAGGTCCCATCCCTGATTGCTATATGCTGACCAGTGTACTACCATTCCATCTTCTGATTCTCGCGTTACTGGATACAACCTCTCTGGATGTACATGGAACTGGTGGACTTTTAAAGTAACGCTTTTGTCAACTCCAGCAAGCATTGTTCCATCGTATATGGTGTGAAGTTTCAAGGGCTTCGTTGTGTCGGCTGTTTGGATCTTCAGTCTACACCCACTTTCGCCAAGATTGGTGCGGCAAATTGCGGTGTCAGCGTGCAGTGTTGAAGACTGAATCTCCAAGAAGTATTTTGAACTTTGCACGCACATTATCTCGGTATAACTAGCCAACTCTCCAGCAACTAGTTCGTGTAGAAGCGTATAGGCCTCTTGGAGATTTCTAGTCGACATCTCCACTAGCTGCAGGGATGGGTAGGCAGACTCTCTGATGGCGCAACGAATCAGACCCCATAGAGGCGTCCCTGCCAAGTCTATCCGACCGACGGAGGTGTTGTCTTTCAAGAGGTCCGGGGGCATGTCCTGCCACATCGAGAACTGGACATTGCGCGTGAGGATCTTCAGAGGAATCGTCTCTCCTTGGGCTATAGCCATCTTGATAAGCTGCCTAAGACTTGCACAGGTTAGTTGGATACGAGAATCCAGTGATTCTGTGTCTGCCGTCTCTGCGTTTAGCTGACTAATGCCACAGCAATGAAGAACAGTATCGAAGCCTGCCAGATTGACGTTGACAGCTTGTAGCATCTTTTGCAGTGCCTGTTCATCATTCTTGTAATCGATCTTCTTGATGTCCTGTAGAGGAATGAAGACAGACTCGGGGCTGACAAGCGGTTTGATGTGGTTCATGATCCCACATTCATCTTCAAGGACGAGACACTTGAGCTGAGACATTTTGGTGACCAGATCAGACTCAATTTCTCCCTTCCAGTCAGACGGATGCACTGACCATCCTGTGGTGTAGATCATATCCTCAAAGTTACTTGGGCTTCCTTCGTTCCAAAACCTGATGGTCAACCCCCTCAGCTCAAGTATGACCTGCCCGTCTCTCCCAACTATGAGCCCGTTCGTTGTCATGGTTCCAGCGATTCGTCTGATTTGTTTGACATACACCCACATCTGTCGTTCGGGAGGTTTGACGACCACGACGCTTTCAATAGAGACTGGGAGAAGGCTCACTCGATGATCTGCTGATTTTTCTAAGATGTCCAGCCCTAGTAGAAAGGGAGTGTGTAGCAAACAGTCGTGTATGGCAGGGTGGATGCAACAGCTGTGCATCTCTTTTGCCACCATGTCGTGGACATCGATGAGGGCAATGGCCTCCTTTCCACCAGGCCCGTCTCCATAGCGACATTCCCGCAATCGGCTGAGCGTCGGTCCGTAGTGGAAACCTGTCGTTTCAATCCTGTTGTACAGGTCGTTGTGGCTTATAGTGTTGTTGCAGCGGTATCGTATGTCATCTAGGTCCAAGCTATCGATGGTCTGTTGCTTCTCTACAGCGTAGGTCACAGTCCCTCTCGCATGCAGCGCTCGCTCAGTCCTCGCCTCGAAATGGACCTGACTTAAATCTTCATCGTGTTTGAGACTTATGCTGATATCGACCGTTCCTCCCTGACTACTCGCGGTAACTGGCGTTAGGAACTCCACCGTTGTTCTACAGTTGGATACTGGCTGCCGCGGTGTTAGAAATTCTACGCACGCTGCTAGTCCTAGCTCAAAGTAGTGGGCACCGGGAACAACAACAGTGTCGTCCAACACGTGATCATACAGGTAAGGTGTCTTCTCCTTGTTAATGGAGCACTTGTACGTCGGAGGACTTGACGATACGTGTGACAAGAACGGGTGAGTGAGGCCATTGTTGAGGTCGCGGCCTTGGCGCAGAGCTACAGCTTTCTCGCATTCGAACCACAGTGGCTTTGGAGCAAACTGGTAACGCGGCACGTCCGTAGGAGTGTACATTCCTTTCACGGAGAAAGCGTCCCAGCTCGGCATCAAACCGACTTCATACAAATCGCAAAGACTGCGCAGGATGGATGGATGCTCTTGGTTTGGCTTGATGGACGCCACGTAGGTCAACGTCACCTCAGATGCAATTTGCTTGATGTTGCTCCTTAGAGCAGCCTTGGGACCGACCTCAACAACGATGTTTCGTTTGTCACGGTTCAGGGCTTCTGACATTGCGCTACTGAACATCACTGGTTGCCTAACATTTCTCCCCCAGTATTCTCCGGTCACAAAGTCCTCCTTCGTAGCTCTCTTCCCTGTGACAGTTGAGTATAGTTCTATAGTAGGTGGCTGGCCACGTAGATCTCTCAACGCTGATTCTAGTTCCTTTCGGATCGGCTCCATCTGGTGGCTATGGTAGGCTGCCTTCACATTCAACTCCCTCAGAAACAGCTGGCCGGACAAATCTTTCTCGTTCATCGTCCTCAGAACTTCATGCAGCTCGTCTACTGCATCATCATCGCCCGACAGCGTGCAGGAAGAGGCACTGTTCTCGGCGGCCAAGCCAACTTTACCCGAGACGTTACTGCACAAGTCTAGCACCTTCTTCACCGGGAGATTCCCGACAACCAACATCTTCCCGCCGGTGACTTCATTTTGCAGACGCCCCCTGTGGTAGATGACACGTACGGCCTCCGGTAGTGACAGGGTGCCGGAACAATGCGCTGCAGCCACTTCGCCCACTGAATGGCCGAGAATAGAATCTGGCGTGATGCCCCACGACTGCCAAAGAGTAAACAGTGCGACCTGAGTGGCGAAGATGATGACCTGTGCTACCAACGGGACGTGAAAGTCTTCTTTCTCTGATAGCTTATCAAGGAGAGACCACTCAACGTACTGGCGAAGCAGGTCATCGACTTCAGTCAGCTTTCTCCTGAATACGGGCTCTTTCTCCATCAGGTCTAGGCAGACGCCCTCCCACAACGTTCCTTGTCCACCGAAAACGAAAATGACAACCTCGGAGTCATCTCCACGACCACTCTTCCGTCTGATTGTCCTTGTGCGTACTGCTCCTTTGATGCCCGCAACACCGTTCTCAAAAGATTGCTTGATGTCCTCAACAGAGCTACCTGACACCGCTAACCTGAAATTGTGGTGCGTTCTTTTCAGTAGAGATGTGTAGGAGAGTTGTTCAAGTGACATGTCCGGGTTTTGCTCCAAATGTCTGATCATGTCCTCCACTGAAAGCTTCAAAGATTCCCTTTTCTTTGCAGATACAGCCACAATGTACATCTTCCCTTGTTCTTCGTTAGTGTTGTCTTGAGACTCGTCATTGTATTGGGGGATTTGCTCAACGAGTGCGTGGGAATTTGATCCTCCAAACCCAAAGGAGTTCACGCATGCCAATCTTCTGTCCTTCCCCCGCAGCGTCCAATCCAGTACCTCAGTCGGCACGTACAGTCGTAGGTTATCAAAGTCGATGTTTGGGTTAGGTCTGTCGAAGTGCAAGCTGGGTACGACTTTTTTGTTCTTCATCATCAGTAGAACCTTGATGAGACCGGCCATCCCTGCGGCGGACTCCAGATGGCCGATGTTGCCTTTGACAGAGCCTAGAAGTACGGGGTCGTCCTCAGCCTTCCTGGCCTTGCCTATAACGTTACCCAGACTGTTGGCCTCCACTGGATCCCCGACTGGTGTGCCTGTTCCATGCGCTTCGATGTAGTCAATTTGGTATGGTTCGAAGCCGTAGTGGTCGAAGATATTGCGGAGTAATTTCTCTTGTTGCGACTGTGATGGGGCAGTGATGGGGATGGTGGTGCGGCCGTCCTGGTTCACTCCCGTGTGGATGACGCCCCAGATGTAATCGTTGTTTTCTAGGGCCTAAAATAATGCAATGGAAGGAGCATTCCTCCTATCATATACCGATGGCTTACACCTATTTAGCGAATTTGCTCCCGCAACTGCTTTGCGTATGATCACAGTCACGTCTTTCGCAAGAAGAGAAATTGTACCATATTTATGTCCTAGCCTCCTATCTAAGCTGGCTGTTAATGCATTGTGTGTATGTATGGGGGGGGGGGGGGGGCTTTGGGCCGTATAGAATTCATTTATTCGTTAATAATAATCTATGTGTATTTGGTAAATTGATGTAATTTGCCACAATAGTCTTGTATACTGTTTTGTCTTACATTGTATCTCTACAAGTTTCACACAAAAATATATCTTTGGCTCTTGTGTCATTACAATGACAGGACAAAATTGGTTATAAGAATAGGGTCAGGATGCAAACAAATTTAATACACTTCTCATTGAAGAACTAGGGAACGGGTTAGGCTTACCCTGGGAATTATATTAGAGAGTACAGTCAGAGAAATATATGTAACTACTTGCAACTTTCTAAAGCTATCTGTCTGATGTTGGTGTTGCTAAAACCTGGGGGAAAATGTTGTGTTTCCTGTTCCAGTTCTGTAAAAAAATATGGTCGGTAGGTAGGGATTATCTTTTTCTTAATTTGTTTTAGACTTTGGCCAAAACTCTAGTGATACAATACAATTTGACAAGTTGAACTGAAACGCATAAAAATACATATATTTTCAATGTAAAACTTGAATTCTGTGCATGATGATTACAAATCTGTGGATACATTAATCCTTCATGAGATAAGACAAGCAGGGTTTTTTTTACTCGAATATGAAGCAGGTTGGATAAAAATTCTAACTGGAAACTATGTGACTCCGCTGCCCACCCCAAACGAAGGCAATGGGTTTTCCTAGGGTATGTCGGGAATCAGGAAACACAACATTTATTTCCTAGGCATAACTTAACATTCTTACCTATTCTTCTACGCAGAAACATGCAGCGGTGCTAGCGAACCTCTTGTCTGTATTCTGCTGTCTTAACCACCACCGTCAGTTCCTGACCGCCCTACTTATAAATATTAATAATCTTACCCTTATATATGCGAGATCCCTTTTGAAAACAGAAAGGCCTATTCTCTGATTGGCTGGCAGTTGGTGACGCCAACAGGAACTGATGGTGACGGTTGAGATAGCAGAGTATATACAGAGGCGGTTTGCTGGCGCCGTTGGATGTCACTCCGAGTGAGAATGTTTCTTACCTTGCCAAGTTTTTTCAGCACCACGACCCCACATCCCTCCCCGCGGGCGTAGCCGTCAGCTGCAGCCGAGAAGGGTTTGCACCGTCCTTCGGGAGAAGCCATGCCCGCTCGGCACAGCGACACGAACATGTTCGGCCGGAGAATGAAACTCACACCTCCACAGAGAGCCATGGAGCAGTCGCCTGAAATGGTTCACGTGTATGAGACGTCGAATGGTATCGGTAGTGTGTACAAACAGGTGAGGACTTAATAACTTATATAACGAGGAAAATGTATATTTGCAGCGTTTTTCATTATAGGACTCACATACATGCAACATGTGTAGTTCACGGTAGGTGGAACATGAACAGATACAAATTATGTAAAAAAAGGACCTAATTTGTATGATGAGTGAAAGGTGTGTCAAGCCAAGCAAAGCATAGATTTTCTAGATGTGGAAGGCATAATCAATATTTCCTGGAGATATGAGGTCTCCGAACTCTTATTGCTCTGAACCGCTGTCCATAGACTACTAGTGCATACCACATTACTAGTACTTTAGGAAGTGGATTTTTCTGTACTATTGCAGTATCTAAAAATACTAGTAGGGGGCGTAAAATCGCCATGTTTCTTTTTGACTTGAATAATGCGAAAATTCATGAATAAGAATCATGGGTTACAGGGGCGAACACACAAACACAACCAAAAACAGTATCCCCATGGGCAGAGCTATCGGAGGTGAACCTCCCTAACATAGTAGGATATAAGTACCTGACTTGATAGCTTGGGAAGCGAGATGCACGGCGTACAGTCCAGACGAGCAGGCGGTGTCCAGGGTGAGGGCCGGGCCGGTCAGGTTGAAGGTGTAGGCCACACGTGCCGCGGCCAGTGATGTGGCTGTCGCGGTAACCGTGTGGTTGGTCACTTGTGTCGGGTCTATGTCACCATCCAGCTGATAATCAGTGTTCATTAGGCCTGTTGAAAATCACATATTAGTACTTTAGAAACCCTAGGCCGCTCACTCTATGTAAGCAAAGTCCCGAACAAAAAGCACTACCCCGTTGGAAGTGCCGTGGGAAGTTTCCGTAGGTAAAAGTTCTTAAAACACTTGTTTCGTCGCCACGTACACGTCAACAGAACGCGCGCTTTCTGACGCGTCCAAATTTCGTGAAATTACAAATTTGTTGAGCGCGCAGAGCTAGACCGTACAAATCTGAGTCAATTGTTAGAGGCAAGTAAGACGAGGAAATGGACTATGTGAGACGATACCATGCAAAACTACATTCAAGAATTATCTATAACGTAATATAGTGCAATACTAAACTTTCTGCCAACACAAAGGTACACAAGGATATCATTTTCAACGACCACTGTCGCCTTCGTCAGGAACAATAATGATAACCAATCGCTTCAGAACATAAACTCGCAAGAGTTACAGACACGTGATCTTCCAGGATACGTGACGTCAGTAATTGATCAAACGTGCCTGGAAGTTTATAAAGCCCACCGTCTCTGCTTAGTGATGGCTGGAATACCCCGATGATCCTGACGAAGGCAACAGTGGTCATTGACAATTGGATCCGAGTATACCTTTGTGTTGGAAGAAAGTTTAGCATTGTACTATGATGACTACCAACACAGATGCGCTTCCATGATACTATATATAACGTAATAGTTTCTACTGACCAACAAAGACACCGGTGTCGCTGCCATGCAGTTCTTCCATTGTGATGCCGGCATTTTCAAACGCCTTGTACGAACACTCCAACATGAAGCGATGCTGGGGATCCATTCGTGATGCCTCCTCGTCTCTCAGTCCGAACAGGCTTGGATCAAACATCCTGTATCTGAAACATCGTTGAAGAGGTTCGTCAGTCACGTATAAATACGGTTATTACTCTAAATTTTATTCTTTAACAGTGACAGTTTTAAAGGCAAAGAACAATTAAGGAGGCGGGGGGAGGGGGCAGATGATCTACGCAAGCCTGACCAAGCCTCGTACTCTCTCGCGAGACTTGGAAACTTTCCGTGAACAAGATGGACTGATAGCCGTCAAAAATTTGGAGGTATGTTCTTTGCCTTTAAAACTGTCTATGTTGGAAATTTGGAGTAACTGTATCTGAAATGTTTTAATTGACCGTTATTTCAAACAAAACTGTCAAATTGCAATTATACATATACTGAATATACGTACACTGCTGTACATACACTGTAATGCAAATATGATTTATGTAATTTGCATATCAATTCATGATTCTGCATTCGTGGCACATATTACACTCAGAAAAGGTAAGCATTGCTCTTGATACCCCCGTGTTCACCATCACGTGTTCGACAAGTACTAGTTACAGCGACAACCAACCAAACATACAGTCACACTCACAGCACGCGCATAAATACAGAGAGAGAGAGAGAGAATCATACACACACACACACATAGGCACACACGCATACACATACGCACAAACATGAACACAATGTTACATGTACATACTCACGCGCATACATATACTATAAGTACACATACATACACATCGGATTTACATATAGATACACACAGAGATATATACATATAAACATAAACATGAAACACACACACACATATATACATTCACACATTCCCAAAACACCAAACATTACATTAATACTAAAAAAAACAGAAAGGTACCCTTTGACGAATCCTGCCCTCTGCACGAATATTTTCCCGGGTGCGTTCTTGTCCGGGCTGTACCAGGCGTCTTGATTCCAACGGTCAGCTGGGATCTCCTGTTGGAACAGAACAAATTCACGTAAATAATTCCATCATGTTGATAATTACTCATATAGTAAAGTTCTTGTAACCACAACCAGGGTAGTATTAACATCCAACGTTTCGATGTCACCATCACCAGGGTTAGAATGACTGGATCTGCTTCTCGCTGCTACTTAAAGCCGATGTAGGTGGCGCTGCAGCAGCAAGAATGTCGTCCTAAACGTGACTCAGTTTGTGCCCCCCCCCCCCCCCCCCCATCTCTGTTCATGACCGGAGCTGACTTCCTGAAACAAACAGCCCCCTTTATCCTACATCGCGATCGGCTATAAGTAGCAGCAGGTCCAGTCATTCTAACCCTGATGATGGTGTCTGACAGACATCGAAACGTCAGGTTTGAATACTACCCTGGCTGTGTTTACAAGAACTTTACTATAAGAATATTTACGTCCATACAGAAACGCATGGCAACACTGTTTTGTACCACTGGGCAATCTTCTGATGCTTCATTCCATCAATAAACAGCACAATAAAGACATTTTGTGAACGGCCTACTTTGTTCTCCTGCTTCCATCAGTTATCGCGGAGTGATACAAGTTACTCAGGATTGATACAAGTTCGCTAGGTCACACATGAATGCCTGATGAAAAAGCAGTACAGGATACTTGGGTGACAGTTAATATGCCTGATCTGAAAAGTCAGTGCGGATGCTGTTATGTATTCACATGGATATAGCAAAAATTTTGGTCAAAGAAAGGCTTTGTTTCTATGCGTTTGCGCTGGACATTTTTTGTCATTTTCTAGATCCTAGGTCCTTCTGACTTTCTGTTGGAGCAGAATCTTCAAGACAAAATTTTTTTAAGATAAAAAACTTCACATTACTAGATTTTTTCTGCATTCGGAAGCCTTAAATCTCTTTGCGCCATTTTTTTCGTCAATATCGCCATCTTGTGTGCTGACCCCGAGAGGCCGCTTCATAGTTCTATTTAAAAATATATCACACATACCTGTACTGTAGTGTGCACGGGTCATTGTGTTCTTTCAGCGCATTGTAACATAGTACCCAATTTCAGGATTGGCTTTGAATAATACTACATGTACTTCCATACCTCCATACAGTCCTCCCCGTTAACCAAGACTCTCCAGAAGTCGTCCGGGCTGTCTGCGTGCGGGAACCGGCACCACAGACCCACGATGGCGATGGATTCCTCAGGGGGGACCGCCATGGTGCCGGCCTGAGAGATCACGCGACAGGATAAAAAGATTTTGTCATTATCCTGACAGGTCAGGGGAAAGCATGTTAAAATACGCTGAAATCACCTTAAGGATCCAGAAAAGTACTAACCCCAATTTCAATCTTGAAATTTAAAGCTTAGACCCAACCTGTTCCTTCTAACCCAAAAAGTCTCCAGGCTGGGCCAAAAAATTCAAAGAAAAATATGATTTTCAGGAATTTTAGGTGTCACTATACTGTAAATGCAGAAACTTTCGCGGAGGTTTAACGTTCGCGGTTTTCGCCGTGGCCACTTCACCGCGAACTTAAATCCACCGCGAACATTTTTCCATGGCAGTAAGAGACTACAGGGCATGGTGTTACCGCGAAATTAAAACCACCGCGAAAAGTCCTTTTTCCCGCTACCGCGAAATTAAATTTAAACTTATTAAAACTTAAATACATTTACAGTAATATTCCCATTTTGTGCCTTCTGCTGCGCAACTCAGCTGTGACGTTTGCCCTCAGGGGCAATGGGCACTTATCCACGCAGTCGCAAATGGCCAAATTTGAGTCTATAGACGGCTATTTTCTACCACAATAACTATCTAACGCCTAAATATCGTGACCATATCTTGTTCAGAACACGAGATATCAAAACATGAATTTCCGCTGCAGTACCAAGGAAAGCCGCTAGGGGGCCCAAAATCTAAACTTTTCCAGCTTTTGTCACACCCCACATACCAAGTATAAAACCAATCCATCCAGCCGTTTTTAGTTATCTCGTTAACAGACAGACACACATACGCACAAACCCTGCTGAAAACATAACCTCCACTTCATGGAGGTAACAGGCTATTGAAGGGCCCAAAAATACACCACTTTTTCCTTACATCACAAGCGATTTACCACCAATAAATCAAGAAGATAGCACAACCAGGTCAAAAGATGAAAAGGTCAAAATACCTTTGTCTTCCCAACACCTACCAACATTTCAAACTATCGTAATCCATCCAGAGGTTCTCGAGCTATGCTGACTACAAAAATCCAAACACACAGACAGGCAGACAGACACACAGACACACCCAAAACTATATTTCCATTTTTCTTGGAGATACTAAGAATATGATATATTAATCGTTTTTAGATACTGTAAAAAAATATGAACATTCCGCTTTACGACGGATGTGTCTGTGAACTACCGTTCAAACCAACATTTATTTGATAAATGATATTACAAGTATTTGATATCTCGTGTTCTGAATATGCTGCAACAGTATAGGACCCGTATACAAATAAAGACACAAATAAACCGGAAAGGGTACAGATTGAACCAAGCTGCCAGATTCTACAAACAACTACGACACGGATGCTGGTATTACCAAAATGAAAACAGACCTGCAGTGGATGACACTTGAAGACAGAAGGAAAATGTCCAGACTTTGCTTAATGATGTACAAAATCACCAAGAAATTGGTGGACGTACCGACTGATAAGTATCTTATACCAACTCAAAAAAGAACTAGAAACAGTACGAGACTAGTCATGCCTTCAAGTACCAGAGTTATCAACCTAGGATTGATGTATTCAAAAATTCGAATTTTCCCAGAACCATCGTAGAGTGGAATTTGTTACCACCAAGCAAAGTAGTGGCATCTTCTCTGGATAGTTTTTAAGAACATTTGCAGATAGACGTGCAAACGTTAGGTGTGACAAGTCGTTCAGTGTACCAGCTTCTGCCGCGCCGCTTGCCTAAGGTCGGGTATACCGGCTGTATGCCGGTTACAGATACAGATACAAACACGCCATCCTTTGCGCTGGACCAAGAAGTGTTCTTACAGATGTATAGATAGTACCTGACATATATATAGGTCATACAGTAGGCCTTCCAAGAAGACACGCTTCATTTAAATCCTTGACTACTTTGCCGAAGGCCATGCGACGAACCCAGCGATTTTTAGGTTGCAACAAAAGACTGTATCGTTTGAAAACGTTTCGCTATGAGAATGACTACAAAAGACCTTCGTACATACATGGCTTCTCTGCGAGGCCATCGCATGACATACATATAACGTTATATATCAGTACATGTACACACAGAAACCTCGCAAATTGAAGTGCACATGTTTCCAACGTTGATAACCACACCTAATGTTTTCGTTTGGTGGCGAATTCGATAATAAACTGTGCTGTGCTACAAGAAACCCTTTTCCCCAGTTATAATCTTCGATCAAAACAAAGTATTATTGAAATGACTTACTTCAATCAGCGAGTTGAAGAGGACCAAAATGCCTCGATTGTAGGTACGACCTGATTACACAGCTATCTCCGCAGTCTGCAGGTGTAACTCAGGGGCTGGTTTTTCCGGTTCATAATATGGTTCTGGGACGTCATAATATCATACGTCAGAGCGATGGCATGTGGTCATACTGAACACTTTGTGTGCGTTCAAATGTGTTCTTTTCTTAGATATATCTTTACATTTATTTTCCTAGAAATTAAATGGTATTTGGAGAAAAAAAATGATAAACAAATACGACCATAGCATGTTCTGTTAGCGTTTGTGGGTTATCACTGACAAACAAGAGTTCGTAGACCTCATAACTTCACGAAATATTTCAATGGACCGATCCTGAAGCCCCGCCCCCTGTTCGATCATGTTCTATTTCGAACACCTCCGTCAAAAACAGCGCTTGTCGGACAGAACTGGCCGCCACCGCTGTTTAGCTGATAATAACGACTGACTTCAGTTTAGCTCCTTTGACCCTGAAATCCTCTCAGACCAGACCGGAAAAAATGCGCTTACTTCTTTGTTGAAGGCTACATCCACTGAGTAAAGTCATCTGAGGAAGGGGGCTGATATAGTTGTGGTAAGGGCGTTATAATTTATAATTTCAGTCAAAGCGGAAGCGGGAGGCATGGCATAACTTTACCTTGTTGGTGGGCAGAAGTGCCCGGTTTCTGACATGCGGTCGATGCACGTGAAAACCAGGGTACATCTATCTGTGACTGGGTTTCTACTGCGTTTGTTGCATGCATAACAGCTGCATGCATGCTCATGATAAAAACGAAATCAAGAAGAAAGCAGCTCGGGCACTCGTGGAAAGGGAGCTTGTATTACGCACCAACTAATGGGACACTTCTTGTCACGTGTCTTATACATACCCCACTCTACACGTGCGGCCTGTCCACTATCAATGCAATGCTATGCAGTGGCTCTCCCTCCCACACTACCTATACTCGGTGGGTGTAGTCTTCAACAAAGGATAGCATAGCATTTTTCTTTGGCCATTTCTGTTCAACTGGGGCTGTTTTTGACGGAGGTGTTCCAAATAGAGTAATTATGCATAGGTTATGTATCTATTTGTTCGATATGACGTTCCATCGGGATCGGTCCATTATTCAAATGACATATATATCCCGCTTTACATAACCTATGCATAATTACACATGTCACAACATTGATATTCTTATCACTTACCAGTCAGAAATATTATTTTATTTATATTAACCATGCAACTTGGGGATAATTTCCATAATTCCATAATTGGTATCTGTCAATGTTCAATTGCCATGAATTACACAATCGTGTCATATATAGTTAAATCATGAAAAACACTAGAATTATAACAACTCATGGAGAAATTAAGTCATAATTTGCATGATTTGTATTTCATTTTGTACATCTCTGTCTAAAGTATCGACATACCAAATATCATGGAAAATGTCATGTCTTTTTTTTTACCCCGGTAAAATGGCCCGGTTTTTCTAAATACCATTTAATTTTCAGAGGTAAAGATTTCGATGACCACCTTTCAATTTAGGAAAAGGACTTACTAAAGTATTTGAATGCACACAAATGACCACATGCCATCGCTCTGACGTATGGCATTACAACAATGTTCCCAAACCTGAAAAACCAGGTCCATTGTTTTACATACACAGGTACACTGCAGAGATATCTGTATCGGGTGGTACCTACAATCGCAACGTTTTGGTCCTCTTCAACAAGCTGATTGAAGTAAGTCATTTCAATACTGTCTTTGTTATGATGGAAGACTAAGTAATTGGTGAAAAGGTTCTTTTTTAGCACAGTTCATTATTGAATGACACCCAAAATAACCAGGTTGTGGTAAACAACGCTGGGAACATGTCCGTTTCATCACTTTGCAATTTCTCGACCTGTATATATAGCTTTTGACCTTATGCTATAGGCCAATGAAGAGAGCATACATGTATCAAGAACACACGTCTTTGGTCAACCTTCCCTTAGAGTCGAGATGCATTCTTTCGCAATCTGAAGATCGCGTTTTGTGTTGCCACATTTGAAACTGCTCGGGCGCATAGCCTTTGGCTAAGTAGTCTACATTTTGTGTAGAAGTAGTCTACATCGATATGTATCTATTTATATATTTACATGTATCATGCTATGTAGATACATATACATTGTATATAAATCCAGATACGATACATATCTATACCTATCTATCTATCTATCTCTCTAGAAAGACATAAGAATGGCGTGCGTGAACTCCTTTGGGTTGGGAGAATCAAATTCCCACGTACTCGTGAGGCAAATCCCCCATGACGAGTCTCAAGACAACACTAACGAAGAACAAGCGAAGATTGTAGCTGTATCTGCAAAGACATGGCAATCCTTGAAGCTGTCAGTGGAGGACCTGATCACACATTTGGAGCAAAGCCCGGACATATCCCTTGAACAACTCGCCTACACATCCCTACTGAAAAGAACGCACCACAATGTCAGGTTAGCGGTGTCAGGTAGCTCAGTTGGGGACATCAAGCAATCTTTAGAGAACCGCGTGGCCAGCATAGAAGGAGCAGTACGCGCAAGGACAATCAGACGGAAGAGTGGTCGTGGAGATGAGTTAGAGCTTGACGAACATGTCATTTTTGTATTCTGCGGACAAGGATCGTTGTGGGAGGGCGTGTGCCTAGACCTGATGGAGAAAGAGCCCGTATTCAGGAGAAAGCTGACTGAAGTCGATTGCCTGCTTCGCCAGTACGTTGAGTGGTCTCTCCTTGATAAGCTGTCAAAGAAAGAAGACTTTCACGTCCCGTTGGTAAGACAAGCCATTGTTTTCACCACTCAAGTCGCACTGTTTGCTCTTTGGCAGTCGTGGGGCATCACGCCAGATACCATTATCGGTTGTTCAGCTGGCGAAGTTGCTGCAGCGCATTGTTCCGGCACCCTGTCACTACCGGAGGCCGTACGTGTCATCTACCACAGGGGTCGTCTGCAAAATGAAGTAACCGGCGGGAAGTATTTGGTTGTCGGGAATCTCCCGGTGAAGAAGGTGCTAGACTTGTGCAGTAACGTATCGGGTAAAGTTGACTTGGCTGCCGTATGCAGTGCCTCGTCCTGCGAGCTGTCTGGCGATGATGATGCAGTAGATGAGCAGCTTGAAGTTCTGAGGACGATGAACGAGAACGAAATGGCGGGCCAGCTGTTTCTGAGAGAGTTAGATGTGCCTGCTGCCTACCATAGCCACCGGATGGAGCCGATCCGAAGTGAGCTAGAATCAGCGTTGAGAGATCTACGTGGTCAGCCGCCTACTGTAGAACTATACTCAACTGTCACAGGGAAGAGAGCTACGAAGGAGGACTTTGTGACCGGAGAATACTGGGGAAGAAACGTTAGACAACCAACGATGTTCAGTAGCGCGCTGTCAGAAGCCTTGAACCGTGAAAAACGAAACATCGTTGTTGACGTCGGTCCTAAGCCTGTTTTTAGAACCAACATCAAGCAAATTGCATCTGAGGAGTCTGAGGTGGCTTTGACCTACGTGGCGTCCATCAAGCCAAACCAAGAGCATACTTCTATCCTGCGCAGTCTTTGCGATTTGTATGAAGTCGGTTTGATGCCGAGTTGGAACGCTTTTTTCGTGAAAGAAATGTGCACTCCTACGGACGTGCCGCGTTAACAGTTTGCTCGAAAGCCACTGTGGTTCGAAACCGAGACCGAGAAAGCTGTAGCGGTACCGGAGCGCTACGTACGTGTCCACAGCTAGCGATGGCCTCCCTGGTTGACACTCAGTATCTACAATCACCTGGCGAGGCAAACATCACATTTCCTACCCAGGGTCCGGCCGGGCTGTTTGCAGAAACGAAAAATTAAAGTTCATGCCAATGAATGTACACAAGACATGCTGTTGAATTATTTTTGGTCCTGGACCGTTTTGTGTTTTTGTTGTCTTTTGTATATCGTGCTCTTCGGTGCCCAAAACTGCCCGGCCGGGCCCCTTTAACTTGTGGAAATGTGACGTTAGCCTTTAAGTTAACAGTTTGCTATAAAGCTACTATGGGTTTGGTTCGAAAC
This sequence comes from Branchiostoma floridae, assembly GCF_000003815.2. Taxonomy (NCBI): domain Eukaryota; kingdom Metazoa; phylum Chordata; class Leptocardii; order Amphioxiformes; family Branchiostomatidae; genus Branchiostoma; species Branchiostoma floridae. The sequence goes on along the minus strand of NC_049987.1, from coordinate 14,911,050 downwards.
CGACAAAGAGGAAAATGTAACTCGGTGGCACAGATAGGAAGGGGTGTGATATTTGTCAGTGCAAAAATTCACGAATATGTTTTGTCTTCAAGCATATTTAAATTTATAAGGACAACTTTCTTTTACTTAAGGAACAAGTAGTTACGTTTCATAAATCATTGAAAGAAGATAAGTGTAGAAAGGAACGGGGATTTATGATTTATGTCCTGTAGGTAGCGTAGATAAAGATGTACACAATAGAATTCAAATGATATTAAATAGCACTAATGAAAAACCTTTATCATAACGTTGGGTTCCGTGTATCTTTTGTCTTGGACATGCTACAGTTTGATTTTGGGGGTGACAGATAGTTTTTAACGTCAGAAAGAAGTGGTGTTGGGATGCCACCTAGTCATTTATTATGGAATTGCAGGATCTCATTTGTGAATAATAAAGCATCTGTACTTATGGTGTATGCATAGTGGGACGAAAATAGGTAGCACACGACAATTGGTATCTTCTTGTTGGTGTACATTGTTACAAGCAAAGGTTCACAATAAAGGAATGTGTTAATCTATTTCATTTCTCTGTTTCTTCACATAGACAAATTACCTGAAATTGGAATTTATTTCAACACATCAGCCGTAAGCGAAATTTGCAAGTTACTCCTATGCAAATATCCCCCCCCCCCAAGAAGAGTTACGTCATGCTTGATATGTTTACTCTGTGCAGAAGCGCTCCTTACGGAATAGGTTATACTACAGACATTCCTCATTGATTTCACCAAGGACATTATGGCTTAATTTGACTTACCACAAAGTGTCGGAAAAGGAAACACAAACACCAAACAAAGTTATTACTCTGTGACGGAGGGTAGACTCCGACAACTAAGTATTGTTTTTGTCCGATGTGATGAGTGTTCGCATGTGTATATCTATGTTACCTTTGCCGTATTCGTATGTAGTTTGGCATGTCGTCTGCACGCAGTTGCGCGATGATGCACCTTTTTTTTGCGGAACCTGTTTTTCCTGTTCTTCGTTATTTGTCTGTCTGCGACTGTCAATATGATCGGAATAATACATATTTTCTTATTGACCTTGAGGGACATTTTCTTTTTTTCTTCTTTTTTATCTGCAACTGTAGAGACTACACCTGACTGTTTACACTAGTGTAGCACATTAGCAGTGTAATGTTTCGTGAACAGAAAATCCCCATCGGGGCTTTTGTCGTACAAAGAGGCACCAGTTTTCTCTCTACATGCATTGACTTAACCTCACCTTCACATAGCCTTCAGGGGATATTCTACGATCTACTATAACATGAAAGCCACTTTGACATCAAACACAAGCGTCCAAACCCCCAGTGTAACTTCTCACATTTCAAAGGAAAACTCACCAAAGATTTCTCCCATGTGGGTATTTGGGTACTGCATTATGACTATACGCGCGTTTGATATCAATATTTCTGAGGGCTCAGTTCCATTTTATTTGGATCCATTTGGTGTGCTATTCCTTTTGAAAAAAAAACACATGGCAAAAGACTTGGGGGTTTGGTATTTGATCCTCACGATTAATTCAAAACATATAGGCAGAGGTTTAAGCATATCAACTTCTGTGTAGACCGTCGCGATGGACTTACAAATCAAAATACAGTGTTACAGAAACATAACTACACTGAGCTTTTGGAGTGGGCTGGCTCGAAACTTAATAAGGACCCGGGGGATTTGAACCTTTTAAGCGCATAATGGTTAAATGGGTGCGTTTTAAAACAGTAAGCCGGCTCTTTGGTCGGTTCACTTGCGTCGGTATAAGTCGTCCAGTGGGGGCCCTTTTGTGAAACTGTCACCGTGTTAGAAACGTTTGGACGGTTTATCCTACGGATCGTATTTTGAATGCACTGTGAAATCTCCCTTATAAACTATTAAGTGCCACACAAAGTTTACACGGATACATTTTCAATAATGGTTCCAGATGATTTTTATTAACGCTGAAAAGGTGTCCTGGTTCTTTCTTGGGGGATACAGAACTGGCAACAGTCGGTTTCTCTACATGGAAATACAGGGCTCTTGCTACTTGCCCCCTCTGCAAAACTGCATCTTACTTTCTGTTCTATGCATATATGTTTTCGGAATAACACTTATAAAACGACACGTTAGAAATGTTGATTTCTAGCTTCGTGCTATTCTTTTGTATTGTATGCTTCGTAAGACACGTAGACTATCCACTTTCTAGTCTTTTTCATAACCCTCTCAACCAGCAGTATAACAGGACCAACAGGGCCAAATTGAACCTATACACGTGCACGTGTCATCGCTATGGGTTTAAGGGGCTAAATCCTTCTTAGGCTGTGGATATTTTCAGAGAGTCTCACAACATTCTCTTCATCCCTCGCCCTCTGTCATGTGCCGGCAGACCAATGTGTATGAATGCATGTTATGTGTTTCTTTGCACATTGTATGTCTTTGCCCATATATCTGTGTCTTACTGTCAAAAAAGTATTTAGAACTGACAAGACAAATTCATGTATTTTTGGTTCTATCGAAAACTTGCGAGTTTGGCGAAATAGAGTGATATGTGCGGAAATGGCCCTAATTTTCTGTGTTGCAGTGCATATGTCAGTCACAAGAGGTCGCTCCTGTGACTAAGCCAAAAGACACGTCTCCCTAAAAAATATACCTTCTAGGAAAACATTACAGATTGTATTTCATTAATGCATGGTGGCTAATCAATTCCCATTTTCTCATACGGTCGCAAAACTACGACTGTTGATTAAACGGCATCACTTAGCATGGATGTGGCAAACGCAATGTGCATGATCAAATTTCGCAAGAACAATTTTACCTAGCATATGATGCAACATGGAACAGTGCACTCTGTACCATGTACCAGTCCGCACATCCATACCAACAGCTGGTGTTATATCAGATAACGTATCTCTGGGAAGGTGATAGGGCGTATCTGGTAGAGTCTCAACCTACTGCAAAGGATTAAAGAGATTGGGGTAAATTAGAAAACGGTATTCGGTGATGATCCCCCTTCTGCCTACCGTATGACGGTATGTAAGATATCCACACGTGGCAAAAATAATGTTTTTAAATTCTCTCAAAATTCTAATTTGGTCGGTGCATCTTCGTACCGTAACTTCTATGTCATGTTTGTGTAAGATATATGCCTATGTACCTGTTTCGAATTTTTATGGTTGTCGAAATGTAAACATTACAGATATCAAGGAGCTTTTATGGAACCTCGTATAACCTCCTTGCTAATATTCACCTGTTGACCATATAGCTTGAAAGACGAAGCCAAACAAAACAAAGATGACGATAGCAGTAGTGGTGGACATTTTCCTTACTGTCAAGTTGCTCTATCGTACATGAATGCCCATGTTCTCACAGAATATACAACATTCCTTTTCCCCTCCATCTACGTGGTTAGGGGCGCATTGAAAACCACAAAAAAAGGTTGCACACAGGAAAGCTTGTAGCTCGTAATCTACGGCTTAGTAGAAAGAAACCAAGAAAAAACTTCTTCTAACAGGGCTGGCTTACTCTAGACAGAAGTTTCATTCAGATGGGATCAGTGTAAAAGTTCCCAGCGTATCATTCACAAGACAGGGGATGGGCTCTATAAGCTATGTTTATTTAACATTAACAATGTTGTTTTAGATTCAGAAGATGATTCAATTATTCAGGGGGCATCATGGGAACGACATCTCGTTAGAACTCATTTGCATAATTATGTAGTTGACCTCAGTACGACTGAATTTTCCAGGGTCGGCGCAATAGTTGTAATTGTAGTGTTTGCATTTTGCACTGTTATCGATAAAGAATGCACAATAGATGTACATACAATATGATACATGCATTTGGTTTTAGTACCCAACATAATTACCTAGCTGTTTAGTAATGTTTTGGCAATACACTACAACTCGCTCTTTATTCATTTTATGACACAGTCCCTTTCAAGTTTGTTTTTAATCAACTCCTGATACAGCTGTCTAAAACAAGACGTATAAAATTGGCTACAAAATTCTCCCAGCCCAATCTGTCTTCCATTAACAGACACGTTTGATATATAGTTCAGATGGCAAGCCCCCTCTCCCTCACACGATGTTCCCTCTCACACGGCCGCCCTCCCACAAGCCTTGTTATCATAGGAGGGCAAACGAAAACGCAACAAAAAGGTATCATTTCTAAGCGGGGCCACTGTTGTGCCCTCCCCCAAACCCCATAGAAGGCAAGCCTCCATAGCAGGCTCTCTGGGCCTTTTTTGTCTTTTTTTGGTGTGTTCATCATACACTTTTGCTGGCCTTTTCTTTTTGTAATTGGTCGCTTGTATACTTGTACTCTACCGGCTAACAATACAAGCGACCCCGTGCAAAAAGAAATGGCCAGCAAAAGTGTATTATGAGCCAAAAAAGACGAAAGAAAGCCCAGAGCCCTGCTATTGAGACTACTAGAAGCCCAGGACAATGTTTTCCTTACTGATCCTGTTGTGACATATTTTTGGGGTGACTGGGAAAGGCGGGAAGACCCGTGTAATGTCTCCTCAGCCGGTCCTGCCAATTATACCCCTCTCTCTGGGATCACTCCCTAAGCCAGGCGCACTTATGTGGCCTGTAACAGTGAAACTGAAATAACAGCCTAGGCTTGGGTAAGTGTTGTTT
>NC_049987.1:14901406-14903906 GCF_000003815.2 Branchiostoma floridae | reverse complement strand
ATGAATCTGAAAAAAGGTATTGTGTAAGAAGTCAGAGGGGCGAGTAGAACAGAAATAAACAATATATACAAACATCCAGTGACCGACCCGGGAATAGAACCCGGGTCCTCCAGATCACAACACTAGTCGTCTAACTGAGTGAGCCAAAAGCCTGACAGGCGTTTGGCATGGCCAGTTAGCACTACTTAAACCCCCCACTGTTACACTACTCCCCCTCTTCTTCTCAAGATTCGTCCTCGAATCTCCAAGTTCGAGCACCCTGTGGGCAGGCACATCACCGGCCTGTTATCCACCAGGGCCACGTTGGGCGCCAATGTAAGAAGTCAGAGGGGCGAGTAGAACAGAAATAAACAATATATACAAACATCCCGACCGACCCGGGAATCGAACCCGGGACCTTAGGATCACAACACCAGCGGTCTAACTGATCGAGCCAAAAGCCTGACAGGCGTTTGGCATGGCCAGTTAGCACTACTTAACCCCCCCCACTGTTACAATTGAGAGGATGCAATTTGGTTAAACGAACATACGTAGCGAAGTGTTAATCGCTATGCTCTTATTTCATGAATCTGAAAAAAAATATTGAGAGGATGCAATTTGGTTCCGTAGATTTTCTAAGGGCCCCAGCAAATTTGTCGTACGCCAGTTCTACGAAAGCTAATTGAGGGCATTTTAGATACAGTTGCAGAGGGATTGTATAAGATTCAGTTGTCGTAGATTCCTGTCGAGAGCGTCTGTCGTAGGTAGCCTCGCTGAAACCGGTACAAGACATCGTACGAAGAGTGTAACCGAACCAAATTTGTTTTCCTTTCCTATCACTTTACAAAGATAGCGAAAATATCCAATACGAGCCCTGGTTAGTGTAAACAGACTCCAGTCCTAGCATGTCCTGATGGAAACAATGTTTCTATCTGGGTCAGGAGAGACACTCCGTCTGTTACGGATTATACAAGCAAATTGCCGCCAGTAGGGACCTGTCATCACCCCTGTATCCTCTCAGTATGGTTCCGTCCGCCGGCAAAAGACGAGTGAAAGGCAAAAAGATATTTCAGTATCAACTTTCACTACTTGTCGCTGTCCCATTTCTCTTAGATTTCTGTATTTTTTTCTAACACATGAAACGATAAGAGTATGCATAATCCAATACTTAGGCCAACGTTACATTTCCAAACTGGGGCCCGGACGGGTGTGGAACGAAAATTAAAAATGTACACTTAAAATCATGCACAAATAATGTCCACCACTATTCTCTTTACGCCGTGTGTAGTTTAGTATCTTTCATATCATACTTTTCGTTCCCGAAAGCTGCCCGGTCGGTCACTGGTTTTATAAAACTTATGCTGTTATGCATTGCGCACTATACATCATCTATATAATCAAAACGGCGGTAATAGTATACACGCATATCATACACTACTCATATTGCCATGGCATTTGCATACACGATATATTCAGTGCGTCTACAACTCTCCTCTCCAAGCAGAGGTTAGGCTCCGGCTGTTTCTTTTACGTTTTGTTTTAGTCGTTTTTATCGGGCTTTCTATTTTGTATTGTTTCTTGAAGTCCGCCAGCCAAACCAATGGTTAGGTTTTGACAATACAAGATACAATACAAAATAGTAAGACCGATAAAAACGACTGAAAAAAAGATTTTTAGGAACAGCCGGAGCCTAGCCTCTGCTTGAAGAGTATACAACTCAGCAAGACGTCTAGATACGTCACTCGAAGTTAAGCCACCCAGAAAGACCATTCCGCCCATTTTCTGCACCATCTGTAACCCGGTAGATGTTTCTCTCCTAACCGGAGATCCTGTAACATTTGACCCAGGGCTAAAGTTTAATTCTGACCCCAGATTAAAAACACGTGTAGATTACTCGGGTCATTGATACTAGCACAGTCCAACACATCACCCCCCGAGCGACTCTTCCGTTCTGTAGGTTGGAAACATGGGAGAGTCGACAAGAATGGGGCTTGTAGGGGTTTTGAAAGCATTGGAGATTTGTAGGCGTTTTCTTGTGTGTATGGGAGGGAGTGTTGAGCTACTGCTTTTCCTTTTTGTCATCATCAATGTGTGTGTGCTTGTGTGTGTGTGTGTGTGTGTGTGTGTGTGCGTGCGTGCGTGTGTGTGGGTGTGTGGGTGTGTGTGTATGTGTCTGTGTGTGTCTGTGTGTGTGTCTCTGTGTGTGTGTGTGTGTCTGTGTGTGTGTCTGTGTGTGTGTGTGTCTGTGTGTGTGTCTGTGTGTGTGTCTGTGTGTCTGTGTGTCTGTGTGTGTGCCTGTGTGTGTGTGTGTGTGTGTGTGTGTATGTGTGTCTGTGTGTGTGTGTGTCTGTCTGTGTGTGACTGTGTCTGTGTGTGTGTCTGTGTGTGTCTGTGTGTGTGTGTGTGTGTGCGCGCGCGTGTGAGTGTGTGCGTGCGTGTGGTGTGTGATTGTACTTGGGGGTCAGAAATTAGTCGCTACCAGACTCCGGATCGATGGAAAAATCTGAGAAATGAAAAAAAT
>NC_049987.1:14783094-14901306 GCF_000003815.2 Branchiostoma floridae | reverse complement strand
CTGGCCGGCTTACTCCTCTGATTTGTTCCATTTCTACGATTTTCCAGCGATCCGGAGTCTGGTAGAGACTAGTCAGTAATTATCATATCAAACTAAAGAAAGCTAGTGCATTCCAGACACCAAGTTGCGTCTTAGGAATAGGCCTAGGTTTTAATAATTGAACAGAAATCTGAATAATCCTCAACATGAACCAAACGACTGTGCGTGTTTTTTGCCACAATAATAAACATGGTCTCCCAGTAAATACTGATTTTCGAGGCTAATATCAACATGACTTTCCACTAGAGGCTGACTTGCAGACTATGACAGCCCTCCCCCTAGGCACCGTGTACCTTGCTAATCGGTGAAACCTGACCGTGGTTGTATCAGTGCGCGGCGGTGTGCGGGTTTACCAGGGAGCCAAGTGCGAACACAAACCCCGGCTATTATACACGGGCACCCCAGACACAACAACCCGCCTGCTTCCGTGAACAGACAGTTATCCGCCGCGCACTTCAACTTATCCCCAGATAACCGGCTTGCCAGAAACTAAATAGTTCAAACAAAGCCTGGAGAGGAATGTGTGGCCCTAGGAATGATTGACAGCTCTGCAAGACGTCACTTTGCACATGACGTCACTGCCGTCATTTTGGTTAGACCGTTAGAATGTTCTTGTGCATAATGTAATGTTACATGACTGCAATTGTAACGTTATCACTACATAATATGCCCTTCAGTATACCTTGTGACGTTACTTTGTGACTTTCAGGTTTAATCATCCAACATGGCGGACAACGCTTGCGTGACGCCCCTGCAAAGATCATATTCGTATGAAAATAAAAGGGACGCTTAGCTGAATTTTAGCCCTCGTGGAAGTCTGTTGGTGAATGATACTAGAGATATTTATGCAAAAGACATTTTGCTATCTATGCTAGAAGCTTGCACAAATAAATATAGGATTCTATGAAAAAACGACAAAATATCTGACAGACTGACAGAACGTTTTTCTACCAGTGACGGATCGATATGCTAATATCCGGAGTATTCAGCCTTCCCGACGTTTATTAGATACGTGTGTGCAAGTTTCAATTAAATCTTAATTGGTTTTTGTTTTGTGTTGGGTGTTAGTTTTCCCATGAGTGAAGACTGGCACTCGTTTTTAGACCAGACGGATTGGCTCATGGAACAGGGTTGTGGGTAACCTCCGAGCAGATGTCGGGGGGGGGGGGGGGGGGGGTAAAATATTTTTTAACAGTCCCCGGTGTGTATACGTACATGTAACAGAAACGGACACTTAGGAAAACGTTACGATTTTGCTTTCCAACATATACTTGGAGATTAGTTTGAATGACTATTTGTGTCATCTGAAATATCGACCAATCATGGACCTTTTTCACGGATCCCAATACCTGCTGGGAGAATGAAGCACTATGGGAATTAACGAAGGACGCAAAGTGTCCAGACCAGTCTACTAGTATGTTGTCATGGTATCAAAGAGATTTTTGTTTGCATCTTGTATATGATCACCCACAGTGCGCCGTTCTCCCACCATGCAATGGGATCAGTCAAAAGATCTATGGTGATTCTTGTACATCACGCTTTTGGGTATGCAGGTGCCAGTCTTAAAATAAATATGGTTTAGCCGAAATGTTGTTGTCGTTGGTACAGCTACTTTATTTCAATCCGTCAGTACATCTTTGGGTGACATGGAGATGATACAATGTTCTGTTTCGCATATAGTGTTGCAATTCTTTCATACTTTTTAGAGACAAAAATTAATTCCGTGTTGTTGCAAAGTTTTATTTCGTGGTGGCATTTTACTGCAACTTTAGAAATTATACTTTGCAACTAGCATCTATTTTACTTTACTTCTAATATCCAATTAAATGCACAAAATCAGGCAAAGATGAAATAACGGTTTGCATTACAAAGGATAGAAATTGTTTTGATACATTTCAATGTAATGCGCCTTTCTATTACCACATATTGTTGATGATGGAGCGATCTATTTATGAAATAATGCTCATAATCTAGCAAACTAATTCACCAAACGTTGAAGAATGAATACTTAATAGATATTATGTCATATTTGGAATTGCATCATGAAAATAAACGCGATACCATTAACGACATTTCATTATATTAATAATTTTTCCAATGGGCTAAGTCTTTTTTGTTGCTACCCCAAAATTACATTTCCATCTAAAGAGATTCAATGTAACCCATATACCGCGACCAATCAAAATCCTTCCTCAAAATAAGAACATGTTATTAATTTCATAATGATCGGTATAAAACACCTTTTAACTGAGCCATCAATCTTCTAGATAATACCTAGTTATTGACATGTCGAAATACTCATACAGGGGGGCGTATTAACGCAAATAGTCACAAAATGGCCATTAGTAATATGATTGGCTTGCGAGTGTTTTGTTGTCTCTTGAGAACACCTTTTCAATTTCGGTTGCGATTTCAGCTTTGAAATTGCTGGAGATTTTTTTTTAAAGCTGAAAGTGGGACAGGTCACGAAACTTTTGTTCTCAATAGAGTCAAACCTGCTCAAGACGGTCACAAAGGGACCGGACAAAAATGACAGGTCATCGGCTTAGGCAGATTTGACTGTAAATGGAGATTTCGACGCCACAAAAGCCTAAGGCCATAAAATTGTTAAGATTGGCCGCAAGGAGTTAACATTAAAGACATGTCAGAAGCAGAAAAGCTACGTCTTTTTGGTCAGTCCCTGAACAATCCCCACACAGGTGTCCACAATAACGTTACCCTCCGGAATCTCTGAAATTGCATTCGTAAATATGTCGTGATCTTTAATCATTCAACATTCCACATGGGAATGCTTGAGGAATTCTGCTCCCTATATCATAAACAGTTGATGAAAGGGTACTGACGTTATTTGTTCGTTAGGAATGCCACGGTTGATGACCCCCCTCCCCCCACGCCTTCGTGACTCAGGCCACCTGGCGAAGTTCACGGTCCGACGACGTCCGAAGATGACCGAAAATAGCCGAAACGCCCCGAGGCGCCGCTCGTCTTTAGAACTCTCGCCACCCATAGGGAGCTCAAAACATCGCTGTTGAGATTCAAATTCCAACGTAAATAGTAAACAAGGAACCACAAACAAACCGTAATTTATAAGAGGGGGTTTCCTGCGGTGTTTTGGAGGGATGTTTGTGTTCAGGAAATCCATTTGTTACAAAGGTGTTTCGAATTTATCTTTTGAAATAACGTTCCTTTCCAGTACTTTAGAATAATGACAGTGAGACAGAAAAACAAGAGATGTCTCATTTTTGCAAATTACATACAAGTTTCAACTACGTTACCAATTGTCAATTTTCTCTGAAAGCAACCTGGACAACAAACAACAAGCAAAAAACTGAAAGAAATTATTTTCTAAAAAAGTTTCACATTGATAATGTTTTAGCTTAATAGTTCAAATATTCCTACTCACATGGTATTGCTTTGATACATGAAAATCAAGCTTGTTTTTGATAATAGTCAAGGATGATATAATGTTTTAGAACACAAAAAATGAAGAAACAGATTTGTACCTCTAACCGCAGCTGTCATTTTTAACACACCAAGTTTTAAGCCAGATGGACTAGTGAGAAAAACTAGCCAAAAAGACAATTGTACCGTTACGTTGCATTTCACGGAAGGGGAGTTAATAAAATTTCGATTTTCTCTTTTTCTCCACAGCTGCCCTCTCAAACTGTGCTTACTCATCATTTCTCCATCTATAAGAAATATTTTGGAAGTCTCTTTTCAATGATTTCTCGATTTCCATGACTCCTTTGTCTGGGGTAGACGTAATGGAATAATATAACTTTGGAGCTTTTGATCCCGCAGCGGCGCTTTGAAGCGGCGCGGTCGCGTTAGATGTTGTCTAGTCACGGTCATTTGGTGACCACCCCACACAATATCAACATCTCCGGACACATGAACAAACTCCGCCGGACACAATACCGGCTGGACACACCGGCCACTCCCTGATTTAAAGGCGGCTCTTGTGCACAATACTTCCGTAATAATCACCCATGGCTGCATACAATATTGTACATACAAGCCACAATATGTCGGACACACTACCGACTGTGGTTCTACAAAAACTGACGTGTCCCGTTGTTATGGAACACCCACACCGCGGGTATACCTTTCTTTCCCCCCGACTATTGGCTCCGTCCTCCCGCTACAACCCAAAATGTCGAAAAGCTCATTTGCGGAAAGAATAAACGCATGAAAAATGGAAGTGACTGTGCTAGGGTTCGCGGGTCAGCCCTACACAAAACACCTGCCAATTAGAATGGAGACCGCGAACTATTACCGAGTCTTTGCCTCGCAGAAGGCGGGCGGACTACCAGACTAGTACCAGCTGCGTCGCCCTGGTGTACGGGTACCTCGTGTCTTACGACTTGTAGTTTTGATTGTGATAGATTGGAGACCCCCTGGGGTATCCACTGACCGAGGCTAAAGAGTGATCACCTCTGGGACCAGTGGTCACTTCTCTCTGGACACTGACTCAAGCCGGACGTCCGGCGAGCGCTCTGGACTTACCATTCCAAATTCCTGGACAACTTACAGCCTTTTTGTTTGATATCAGTGGACATTCTTGATCAGTACTGGACATTCTTCGGACAGTCATCACTGACCACAAAGCAGGTATCTTCATAGTTGTTCTCTCTCCCCCATCTATGTAACGTTCCTTCATCCTGAGTTAGTACGCTTGGCAGCTACCCTGTACTGGTTATACGGTTTCCATAGGGTCGGACAGAAAGCTAGCGCTCTCTTTACGAAATTGTATGACTTTTGTCAACTATCATTTGATAACATGCTATGTACTCGAGTTATCTACGCTAGATGACGTTGAATTTGCGAGTTTTACGCCATCTTCTACTACAGCATGTACCTTTCTCCTCCGACTGTACATTCCGTACAGTACACAGTTGCTCCACTCACACACCTTGTACAGTGCCCCCCTCCCCACCCATGACATGCATCGCTAACTTACGTGTACCGTTTATATCTGCATCCCGTTCGTGACATGAATATAAGAAGTTGTTTTCAAGTATACCATTGCTGCGTGCTTTGGTGTAGCCAGTGTTGATTTATGACTCAGGGGCTTGTAAGTACGACCTCACCGCTAACCTACCGTCACGGAGGGGATGTGTGTAATGGTGCAAACGATGACTGGGCCACGGGCAAATCACTTCTTCCCCTCACACAAAAAATACTGTATCTTCTGCACTTGGGGCACCGGTGCGGCACTGTGGGGTTGGAAAGATTACTCAACGAATTTCAGACATAAAGCACTAATTTTTTACGTTATGTGTATTTTGTTGTCTTTAAAGTCATACTTTTACGCATTACGCAATATCTAAATTATTTTTAAAAATCGGCGAAAATAACACAACAGTACCACGTGCACAGTGAACGAACCCCACAGTGCCACACCGGTGCCCAAAGTGCAATGAGATAGCACCTTTAGCGTCAGCACAGTTTCTTTCACGTCACTTGCATACGATAGATGTACTCTTTTAGAAGAAAACGTCTTGTTTTTACTAAGCTTTTTCTGCGTAAGTTAACTTTTGTGTTAGCTTGCTTCTTGTATACTAGTATCTGTCATGGTTCCTTTAGCTTATTAGGCTGGATAGATTAGATAAATGTATCAACATAAATTTACATTACAAGTCTCGTGGGGTAACCTTCCCCCTTAATCGCACATTTCATCATCATAACGACGGTTGATGTGACAAATTACCGTTACTTTCAAAAGATTACGTCTGATAATTCCAACCAATGAAAAATGTATAACGCGTAACGTTACAGATCACCCTAGCCATTTTAAACTTAAATTTCAAACTAAAACAACGGAAAAAGTTAACTAGAGACAAAAGTGAGATACCAGTCGAATAAAATAAAAGATCACTAACTAAGAACAGGATTTTTCCTTTACTGCATACTATGTTTTTGTTTTCTTTAAAGTTTATTGGCCACCAACCGCTCGTCTGTCCAAACAACAGATACACAAGCGGCAAGATGACACAATAACCCCCTCCCCATGTGTGTACTGCAATAAAACTCTGTTTTGGTATCAAATCGTGAGATAGTCGGAAGGGAGGGACTATCCTTTCAGGAAGTTGATGGGTTTTTAAGACAGATACACAGGAAGTCAAGGTTTATAGTCTAGAGACCCAGGCTTGCGGGAGGATTTATTTTAGGCTCTATCAGGCCTGGTGAGATCGGCTAAGAAATATGCAATGTTTATCGTTTGGCAAACCCTTACAAAATATTTCCGTAGGTATAGCTATTATGCTGAGAAAACAATACCTGTAGCCCCTTTTTCTGTACATTAGTAGTGATCATAATCGAATTCCCAATCAGCCAATCAGCGACGAGTAGTAACTACTTGTAAGTCAAAAAGCGCCCCCGAAGCCTTACGAAGTGGTATCGCCCGTCTAACAAGCATAAGACACCCATTCCACGATAATTGGCTCGTTTTAGCGAGCATCACAGTACCCTTTTGAGTGCTTGTGAGGAATCCGAATTTATGACAAAACCCAACGACCTCACAACCAACGACTCAATTTAGAACCCTTTGTAGGAACAGAATTATGTGATATTTCATCCTGGGACGCTCTATCTCCGTTCTTTTGTGTCGGGGATTGAGAGTTATCTATGGTAGGGAGGTATTAAGGGGGTTTTAGTGATGATGATGCGATCGTAGGACGTTATTAAGGTTGTGGAACAGGCGGATGTCCCACTGGTATCACAACAGATAAGTACATCAACCCTAACGGCCTGCTACAAGCCAGATAACGGCCGCTCAGGACACATCACTGAAACCGCCTTCTATCATAAGTCATGCTTATGCATCAATATAGATATAATAAAATGGATGGCTTCCTATTTAGTCCATAGGAACAATACGGAGTGCATTAGAGACATGTTATGTATGGAATATGGTACATAAATTATTGAATTTATCTCTACATCTGTCCACGACAAAATCGAACCATATCAAATAATCAAGTTTTGGAGTACGGTATTTGTCTGAAACTCTTACTTCCATGATGATGAAATAAAAGCTCTTTTACTTTGCCATTGTCGTTGGCTACCAGCGTCATTGGAGACACGAAATATTGGACATACATTCATTACATTTGAATAAAGCTGATATTCGAAATAGATTCAGATTAGATATTTTTCAAAATCTAGTTTTTGTCAACGAATCTGAACTTGAAACAGAGCAAATTTCGCCTTGGTCTTGGTGCAAGGCCTTTTCTGATATGATCTGATCGTATATATTGGCCTAAGCCTACAGATAGCAAGACGTAACCGTGTCTTTTTGCGTTCATTTAAAGCATCCAAGTTCAATGTATATTCCTATTGTACACACACGCGCGCGCGCAGACACACACACGCACTGACACACACATACATACACACCACATACGCGCACATCTGGAACAAGCATGCAGTTGTCCCATCTCATCCTAGCAGCCTCTGTGGACTTGTTTTTAGCTTAGTCTTGTAATTGAGTCATTTGAGTGCATTATAAAGTGCCCGTGCTGAGTCGAGGTGACACAACTAGTCCAACTTGCCCCGGAGCACAACAACACAGCACGTCTCCCAGATGGCAAAGCTCGCTTCGCCTCCAGCGCTTTTGTCCCGGGCCTCCTCACTAAAGAATACCCGCCCTTCAACCGCGTTTGTACCCTATAATAACTCGCTTCCTTCCAACAACAAAAAAGTCTGAGAGCTTTCCTTTCTGAGTGAGTCTACCCGCCGAGACTTTGGGAATTCCGAAGCGGACAGAACCCGCCTAATGACCGAAGAGTCGCAGCCGTCACTTCGAGGCCACCAGATTCAACTTGGTCGCTTCCAGATCGTATCTTTGCGGTTTGTTTGTACAAAAACACTGGGCCATTTCAGAGTTATGCCGGGATGTGTTCGTTACTAGTAACTCTATTAGGTCATTACCACACATAAAACAAGAACGATTGTCAAAGGAAGAAGAAAAACACAAAGTCATTTCTGGGACTAAAACTCAAAACATTTACACACCCAAGTTTTATGGTTTGGTATTTACTCCTATTTTTTTGTGATACTTCATCGCTAAGGATATTGGCTTTGTGTTTAGTTTATTCTATAGGGAGTTCACCCAATTAAAAAGGTATTACAGTTTGGGTTTCTAGACCCCAAATCCGCTTACTTGCTGATAGTAAATAGTTCGAACGTGAGTTTCTCAAAAAGACTTCGTCTGTTGCAACATCTTTCCTGTAATTTGCGGTGTTCCGCAAGGTTTTCCTGACGTTTTTCCTGGTCAACATTGCGAAGAATGTCGTAATATCTATTATTTCCTATTCGCGATGAACTAGTAACAGGTGGTGTTCGTTTGAAATCCTGTATAAATCGTGTGATGTCATCAGCTTTAGGGGATGTCGTGTGGAAAAAATAGCAAGGGAATCGTCTTATATGGGTGTTTTGATATGAATAATTAAATAGCCTGGGCAAAGCGTGCTCAGCCAGGACAGTGCAGATTGCCCCCACCCATAGACATGCGGAGGCGGTATGCACAAAAGGATAAGTAACACGTGATATATAATAATTATGAGGCTGTGTATACGGTTTGCGAAAATCACGGAAGTTCTTGCTAGAACCACTTTTTGAAAGTTTTCTATGCGTTTTGTTATAACGTTAGTCTTAGAATTCTTTATGTTCGAATTCGTCTGAAGCCTTTGTAAAGAAACATAGAAAACGTCTAAAATGTAATACAACATCGAAATCTTCTTCTGAGTGTTCTCTGAATGACGAAGACATTACCCTTTTTCTTAGGAAGATCTTGTGTTGTTTCTAACTTTTTCAAACACCTCAAAATTTTCTAGAACTCCAGTTCTTACACATGCATGAAGAATAAGAGTCTTGTTTGCCTTTACAAAATTGAATTATACAATAACCCCCTTTTCAACCCTCGGGGGGATGACTGTTGGGCCGCCTATTATCGATTGCCATAAATGGTCGTCAACGAAGTATGCAAATGAGGGGCCGATTAGCCGACGTCACGGCACGAAAGCCATTCCGACCCCGTCCGAACCCGCGCCGAGTTGTCTGACGGGTCCTCTGGCTTCATTCACACGCCCCGCTCTTCCCAACATTCCACGACGGTAAACTGTCGGATTCAGACGTATAAAAGCTCCTTGCTTTAAACCACCAGGGCTTGGATTTTTCTTCATTTCCAAACAGTTTCAAGGAGAGATTCAACTTCTCTTATCGGGAAAGGACGCGGAAAGGGACTTTTAACACCAGGTGGGTGACTACAAGGCATAGCTAGGTAACAATTACTAGGGAGTGTATTCTTTTTTTGAAAGCTCCAGTGGCTTTGTAACGTTTTTAACTGGTCACGGAGAATTACATTACCCGAACTGTCGGAAGCCTTCGCTTGTTGACGGAACGATGCTCAGTTTTAGTGTTGTTGGGGCGTGTTTATTTTGGAGCGGCTTTCGCTCAAGATCCCTTTTCAAGAGAGCGTCGGTACACACACACTGGCTTGGGACTGTTCGTCCATGAAGCCAATTTTGTCAACCATCCCGGGCAAGACAAGATCGGGTCAGGGGAGTACAATAGGGGTCACCTTTTCAGAAAGAAGCTAGCTTTGTCATGAAAATTTGCGCCAACAACGAGAGCTCGGCACCCCTGAAGTGGGGCAAATTGAAAGAACTTCGAATGACAGAGCGGGAGGGAGGCATTTTCCATATTCATACAAACTAGGCGGCTTTTCTTTGCGAATTTTCTTTGGAACGACAACATAAGGACGACACTGTCGTACCTGTGTGGGACGCCATATTTTTTTCACAGTACGTGTATGCCCTTGGGGCATGTGTAACAGAAGGGACGGTTATTTTTTTCTTCCCAGCCTAACACGAAGACCGTGAACCATGTAAACTTCCGATTGTTGCGAGGCAGAAGCGACCAATTACTGTATATTATGGGAGTCTGTCGGGGGTTGGCGAGGCTGGGCTTATTACAGATACACAAAAGGGGTAATTTCTGCTTCGAGTCGTGTCCAATATTCAGACTTTTCACCTGCTGTGCGTCTCAAGTTTTCCAAATAAGCATTTTTTTTCAAACATAAGGACATACGCTAAGCTAAAAATGATGTGGTAAAAAGTGCTAAATTTAACCATATATGTCATCGAGTTGTTCAAAGCAAACTAATAAAGCTAAATCCGAAGGACTTACAATTTACGTTTCTTGAATCTGAAAAGAAACTCGCAGCAGGGGAGTTTACCTTGTTCGCATATCCCACATTTCTTTCCCATTTGCATTCCTGAGTCACAGAAAAACCCGAATCACATGTGGCCATAAAGACAATGAACTATACTGTCCGCGCTTCAAAATAAACAAAAAACCTGTTTGCCTGTTGGTAGAGGTGGACCTGTTTTTCCACTAACCGTTTGTTTCAAATATTTCCTTCGCGAAAAC
Source organism: Branchiostoma floridae (assembly GCF_000003815.2). Taxonomy (NCBI): domain Eukaryota; kingdom Metazoa; phylum Chordata; class Leptocardii; order Amphioxiformes; family Branchiostomatidae; genus Branchiostoma; species Branchiostoma floridae. The sequence continues at coordinate 14,890,833 of NC_049987.1, read as the reverse complement.
ACAAACCAATCGCAGGAATGCTCACTGAGATGAGAAGGGAAACCAAACGCCTTCTCTTTCCCGCTGCTAATTTGCAAAGTGGGGGAGAGGAGGCTTTAACAAACACTCCATGCCCTTACACAGGGATAAATTTGTTGGCGTTGTTTGAGTTTTACGTGTGCGCGGGACATTTTGAGGATAAACGCTAAGACGACCCGTCTGCCCCCCTCCCCACACACAAACCGGGCCTCCCTATGTCCATTATCCCTGACACATTTCTAAATCTTCCTTCCATTTGGAGAGCTCACCCTTGCCCCTTGTAGTCCTGTGTGTACCACGCCGCCAGTAAGTAAACGTACCACCCTACCTTACCTAGTACCATTGAACCCGGCTGAGGTTACCGTACGTTGACAGGTATACCGCAGGTTTAAATCCGAAGCCTTGGCTACGATCGCTCCCGAAAGGGCCCGACGCCGCGTGCTTTTACAGGAGCGAGCATTTGAAGTAGTGTGGCGTAACGTAAGGTGATACTGGCACTCGGGGAAAGCAAAAGACTTCTTGGATACCGCTCGGTTTTTCATGTTCTCGTCTTGCCACCTGGGTCCAAACTTGAGGTTTATTGTCGGTTTCCTTGAACATTTCGGAGCTAGCTAGCTTGGTCGGCAGGTAGGTCAGTTTTTGCTGTATGTGTGTGGTGAATGTAACGCTAATTTGTAACATGCATGTCGAGTACAAGCAAGGGTACTATAGTACGCTGCGCTAGTGCTACTATTACAAGTAGTAGTCTTGCCCAACACCGGGTATTCTACTTAGCGATTTAATCACCGTTTACATTAGTTTTATATTTACATGTTAACGTTTAACGATGACAATTTTTCAACCTCACAAGCAAAACGTTTCTGTAAACTCGAGTCGTAAACGTAACGCCCCCCCCCCCCCTCACACCCTCCCTACCCCTCCCCTTACCAAGCCTCTCTATTTTTCATCCTGATCATCTGGATTTTGTCTTGTCGTCTGCCCAGTGACATTTATAGGCTATGGATCGCCAGCTAGCCTTAGATAAGGATTTAGGCAGACGCCACAGAGTAAAAACAGTGCAGAATGCGTAGAGATACGGCTTAGTATAACCTAAATGTAACCATAAACATATCCCTGTTACTATGCTACTGTACTATATTCCACGTACTGTCATAGACAACTAAAAACATTTGTAGTGTCTGTCTCCGAATCTCTATCAATTTTTCTACCCTATATAATGTACCATGTATTCATTTACTATAGATCATCTCCAATTCCCATCTCGCTACCGTGACATTTTCCTTTTTATTCGTACTGGGAACTTAATAAACTAAATTGAAATTAATGGTTTCGACAAGGGTAGGCTTGGCTGGCAAAGAAGAACCGTTTTATGTGTTGAATTGTGATTAATGGAAAACATTTCGTGTACGTTCATAAGCTAAGCACAGATCGTAGCAGTAATGTACAGCAAACTAAGGGAGTATTTACAAACATTAGCATGCATCGAATGCAGGTAGTACTAGTACAATGCACGTGCACTGTGCTATAGTAAGGCTTTGCCATTCCCCAGCTAAGTGCTGAAAACGTCCAAGAAAAAGGACGATGACAGAAAGGGAAACGTCTGTGATGTTTCACTTCAAGTTTTCCACCCGACATAAGAAGTTGTTGAAGAATTCTCGATTTTAGGTCATGATTTTAACCAGACATCGGTATTTCCAACAGTGACGTTGTACATATATGGTCACGTCACTCAAATCCTCCCCTGATTGAATGAACTGTCTAGTTAGTCACATACTTTGAACGATTTTCTTTCCTAGTTCTTAGCTTATGTCGTGCAAAATGTTTGTTCTGCCCCCTTCCCATTTTCCATTTGACCTATATTAGCCTATATTGTTTATACATCCGCCGTGTGACATAAACAGTCAACAACATTTTAAACGTTCGCTTAGCATCGCGTCATTTCTAAATACTGCTCTCCTTGGTCTTTAATTATTCAAACATTTCCTGATACCACTGACCCACGCTCCCTCACAGCCTAGTATCTAGTCTTAAACATTTTCCCGCCACAAACGACACGGCTAAATCGTTTTTCAGTCAGTCACAAAACATCTGTAGAACGATTCACATGTAAGCAGTGACCGTGAACTCCACAGCGTGACACTTTTGTCAGGTTTTCAGTTTCACATAGCAAATGTACAGGTGCCGACATTTTTTTCAAATGCAATTTATCATATTGTTCTGTATTTTCATAAACCTAAACGGAACTATGACCCCAAACCGTTTACGATTTCAGTGGTTCAACACCGATCAAGTCACACGCGTACGTGTAGGTGTATGTAGAAACAATTCTACATCGTTTACAGAAACACCCCGGGTTTCTTCAGTTATTCCACGGGTGAGTTTGCCTGTAGTACGATCGCTAAGTGTTCTTCCAAATTTCGTTCCAGGTCGTCCTCGAGTTGACCCAGAACAAGCGTGAAATTCCCAAGACGTCTCATCAGAGCTCAGGTTTCTTGGGACGACAGGCGATTACGAGGCGACATCAGCGATGCGACACAGAAGAAAGGACGGCCTCTCACCTTTCCTTCTACCAGGTGAGTCTATTGAGAACCAAGAGCCCATGACTGTGTGCCACAACCTCTGTGTTGTTTCTAACTGGTGGCAGAATCAACAACGGCTTTGTGTTCTGTTATTCTAAAGCGACAAGCTTCAAGTACTCAGCTGTCCGCCTGTAGTGTTATTTTTTTCCGTGTAGGAGGAGATATAGGCTATAACAACAGTACCTTACAGTGAACCATAGCTTACACGCACCGCGTATGTTTCTAAATGAGGCAAGAGCTTCAACCATTGTCCTGTGAGCACGCGAATTTCAACTGTTCTGTAAAATGCTTATACGGAATGTCATAGCCGATGGACTTGTATGTAAGGTCTGTTATACTCGTCATGGAGTTCTAAAGCGTCTTTGCAGTCCGCAACGCCGGTTTTAGCTGTTTGTACAAGGTCGAATGCCGCCGTACTATAGATGATAGGGTAAACAATTCGTGTTCGTTATCGTACGGCCGTGGCCTCGCCCACCGGTTTGCTCTATCAGTAAAACGTCAAAGTCCTGTCAAGTAAATGTTGTTGTAAGATCGTTGGGACCATCCTGGTAGTCTCTAGGAAATTACTGTATAGTCTGGATGTTACAGTAAGTGTTTGAGGCGAGCCATATGTTGTTGGGTGGTACGAATCGTACGGACGGCATCAGACGACGTTTCTGTTGGAAACCCGAGTGCCGTTTTCCTGTGCTCGGGTCCTGATTTTGCTTCCTTCAGGGACGGCAGTGTTTGTTGTTGCGTGTTTACTGTCTCCTAGCTAATATAGACCCCATCTGTCTTAGCCTCGACCCCAGTACACTCTGAAGATTCGCTTATCAGTCACGAGGCGATGAGACTTGCTAACCATCAGTTTTGAGATCATAGACTTGAAAGGCGCTTGGAGCCAGTCTAGTTAGCCTACTTAAGGTCTGTAGACAGTCCATGTACAGTCTCAAAATTAAGGCTACCAATTGCTTCGTGGACACTTTCAAAACATACAGATCATGTTCCTATTTACGAGCACAGGATTCGAGGCTAAGGTCCCAGACTATTTGAGATCGGTATTTAAAAAAAGAAGCCACACACACAGAAAAAGCCCTCCAGCTCATTCTAACCATCGTATCGCCTTCGCTTTAGATCCAGCGGTTTTATCTGACAATACTCCGGTCTATGTTGAGACCGTCTTGTCCTGAGTGATGTTCTTCATTTATATCCTAATCTGGGATTTACTGGATCAACCTTGAACCTTATATGTAATGCTGTCTGTCATTGGCGCCTTTCTGGTCATTAGATTGAGATGCAGCCGTTGACAGACGAATCACATACGCCCTACTTTCCGCCCGATTCTCACGTAACTTTGACCTTGGTGGATTAAGAACGGATTTTAGAGGAGACAAGACGAGAAAATATATCCAAATTTTGAACTTGAACCGCCGTAGGCATTGTTTACTGAGATTTAGTCGTATATGCGAGGTATTTTCTAATGGTCATCTTGAAAACCTCTAAACGTGACTGTCAAGACGTGGGAGAAAGTATCTTGTATTGTGACGTTTTCTTTTCGTAGATTCCCATTTCGGTTTTTGTTCAATTTTCGCCATCTAATTCCTATCCACGTTATCCATGGTCAGTGAGCTTCAAAGGGTCATTTTTCTGTCTGGACAAGCCCTAAAGAAAGTACTGACCACAATCTTCTTCCCTGTTGGAACATTTCGATAATTAGGCGCCATTTTCATCCCGAGGTGGAGAAAACACGTCGCGTAAACAAAGCGACGAGACGAATAAATCCTGTGGAGGTAATGCCCACCTGACAAAGTGGATAATGCGCACCTCAGCGAACAATCGCCATGGAAACCAGACATATTTCACAATCTCTTCCTAAATTAGTCTAGTTTTCGCGGGAAATCTTGTCTGATTGGTCTCTCAGGTTTTTCGTGTGAGATTTGAGAGTACACAACACTTACAGTTTTCCTGTGCAAACCGATTGATATGAAATCGTATTTATCTCAAAGATTATGTTAAAATTTTTGCCAATCTTTACAAAGAGTTACGACAATTACACGGATGGAATAGAGGGCAAAAAGGGTTCTTTGTCCAGTGCCTATAGTCTACTTCGTATACGATGTCAATAAGAAGAGAAAGTTTAAGAGATCGTATGTCTGGTGTAGCTTGTAAACCGTTGTGGAATAACATTGAAGTACTGAAGTACAGTCAACATTGATAGCAATAGCTGGTAGCAAGCGTTTACCAATGGCATTGCCAATACAAGAACGAAGATCGTGTACTAGTACAACTAGTAGTATCCCATATCTTTACTCAGCGTTGTGTACACAAAGACTGACTGCACACTTATGTAAACAACAGTGAGTGCTATGTGTGTCATCCATACACACAACCACACAGGCAGTGCTTTCCAAGAAGAGATCTATTTTTTCCTGTTTACTTTTTACCACCAACAAAAGAATACCCGGGAAAACAAGCACCTTGAATGGTCGATAGAAAACGTGAAGCCATACTGCATGGGAGTGAAACTGACAAAAGGCGTGCCATTTTTGTACCACCCGTACCAGTTAGCATGTCTGACAGTTGTTTATATAGGGGGCTCTGTGTTGTTTGTCTTTCGGACGATCGTCCGTCAACTAGGCGAGAAGTACCGATAAGGTGAAGTAAGGGAGGGGGGCAGTTAGTGATTCGGTGTCACTGGGCGTGCTGTTAATTAGCATGTTCTTTGCCATGTTTATAAGATGTAATATGGACCATTCTTCTAAAACGTATCGGAGATTTTTTTTCAAATTCACACATTCTAGAAGGTTACTTCACGAAAGATGACTCAAATTCTGACTCAGCATGTAAAACCACACAATTGCAAAACGCCACTCTTCTCTTAACCCACAAGAGGTTAAAAGTTGAAAAAGCTGAGACAGTTATGTTTTCCAAAAAGAAGACGAAAAACAGACATTCCATAGGACAGGGGTTAGAACTTAGAATAACAAATTATTCAAGTGCGTCTCTCGCCACCGCGATTACTAGAATCAACAACGTTTGTTCAGCGACACACACAAAACGATAACGTCAACAAATCGTGTGCACTGGTGTGGAACCGATACCCCTTCTTTTGCCTCCTGTTTATTTTTTCTTCCGATGCAAAAAAAGAGATCGCTTCGAGCCTTGAAGTTTCCTCTCAATATTCATGTGAACCGTGAATTTGTCTGGTAGATTTTTCACACCCTGAAGGCCTGGTTTCACACCTTCTTTCTTATGAAAATAAGTCTTGTAAGGGTTTCTTGTTCACTCTTCTTGTTGCGCATTTGTGGTGTAAGAAACCGATAGTGTTATGGTAAAACCCTTGCGAACGCGAGCACGATAAAGAAGAAAGAAGAACAAGACAATTAGAACCATTTAGAAACTTGGCTATTGAATCCAAAGGAACTGATTTTACCTTTTGTAAATGAGGTACTTCCTCTATTCAGTTTCGACCTAACCTTGTCCACATACCATACATATGCATAATACAATCAGATAATATAATTATTGAGGACCTCCACGAAGTGCGACAAGTGTCTGTACAGTTTCCTATCCGTACATGTAAAATTGAACTTTCAGACACTATTCTTTGTAGCTGATCACCCAACTTTCCTGTCATGTGATTTAACACAAAAGAGCTCATACCTCAAGAACAATAGATTAAAATGAAATTATGAAAGAATCCCATGCTTTTTGATAACTTAGAGAAGCTTCCTGTCCCTAGACCCCAATGTAGACGGCCGATGACATTTTGGAAAAAAAAACACTTTATAACTGTTACTAGTGTTAGGATACAGTACAATTCATGAACAAGAGATGTTTTCATTTTCGAATATTCTTATTACAAATTTTCCAAATAAAAGTACAACATAAATATAGAATAAAAAACGAAACAATGTAGAAAAAATCTCCTTAAAACATTAGAAATATACATGAAAAAAAAACGGATTCCAAATTGACTATTGAGCACAATTTCTTGTACAAAACTTTAGGTTGCCACTTTGAAATGTTCTAATAAATCTCATGTGGAAGACGAAGTGCTTTCAACTTCGTTATTGTATCATCTATATCTATCACCTGCATCCGACAACAAGTGTCTACTAAACTTCCCAAGTATCCAACAAAATCAGATTCTCGGCACGACCTACTCTACCTGTAGCCATCTTGAGTCGCCTGACGTTTGACAGGTAGAACAATAGAACGGTGACAATGACATTCCTCCTGCATTAGTGTGTGTCACCTGTGTGGTCCATTATTTATGTGACATCTTCAGACACGTCTACACACCGTTAGACTTTTCTTGATACATTCCCTGGTGGAAGAGGAAATATAAAGTTCAGGTAAAAGGTACATGTATGCCCTAGCATTGCACGCGCGAATATACCTACTTACTTGTCTGAGCCAATGAGCGACTCTCTTTCTAAAACATCTGGTTTTAAAGCGTACTGTTCAACAATTTGCATATAGACTTAACAAATGAAGCTTGAAATGATATATCTTTACACGGTGCCAGACATAAACAAGAATATTATATTCCCACTGGACTTTGACAAAAAGTTGCCATTGTTTGGGTGCAAAAACAGCTGCTTTATACAAGCGTCCAGCTGTCTTTCTACATGTGTGCACCAACTATGACAACGAGTTACTTTCAATAAAAATTCAGTCAGAAAATGTCGAATAAGTAATGTTCCTTCGTGCGAGCCTTGAAACTAAGCCCAAATTTATCATATTCCATAAATATCAAACAATTATCTTATGACTGTTATATTTCACTTATCATATCTATATAAAGAACCTGACTTATACCATAACGGTGGGGTTGAGTATGAATCATATAACATACGAGCAACCGGTGGTAAATTTTATGACGGAAAGTGTATGATTCAAACGATCAATGATTTCGATGAGTCAGTTCAAATGAGCCTTTGATCTTACCGATGTATCTTAGTGTTCGCAATAGTCCGTGGAATACCGCTTCTTTCATTATTACTCCATGGTATCTACATAAATCCATGATTACTTACAAGAGACTAGTTTTTATAAGTTGCTAGTTTTCATGATCTACAACGTTTTGTGTTGGCGTGGTGGCTTGGCTTAGACAGACGCCACGTGCCTTGCCCTTTTTCTACCAGTTCGGAAAAGATGATAGCAGTTTCTACGTCAATGTCACAATTTACGAGCTTTGATATGTAATTGTAGGCTTTGATGTTGCCCGCCACAGAACCCCAACCAATATGAGTCAACGTAATTGGCCAATTGTGAAGCCAAAAATTGTCCAAACACCTCCAATTTTTAGTCTCTGTTAGGCCTTCCTACTGGGGTGCGGGGATCGTAGAATTCGGCAAAAAAAATCGTGAAATTGGCCAGGGGAGTCAGTCCACGCTAAGTTCATGTTTCCTCTTGTAGCAAAACTTTCCTGGCAATTTTTTCTCCCAATGATAGGCAGTGTAGTCAGTCTGCTAGACTAACCAATTTTGGACACATTGCCATCTCTACTTGTCAACGTGTGTACCGACATTGTCGTGTTTCAGTCAGATTTAAAGCATTTCGCAAATTCCGCCACAGTTCCTTCTTGTCTGGTTGATCCTAGTTTCTTTTGTTCGTCTAAATCCAGTTCCTATCGGATAAGCGACGTTTCAGGAACTTCTAACTTGCCACCTGTCGGTCAGCTTCTTCCAACTTCCGTTTTAAACTCATCCACGACTTCCTTTTCTCTAAAATAGTTGAATCATGACAATACTTCTCTCTGTATCACTTCATCGTTGTTATATAGTACTGAAATAACCTTAGAATCTACAAACTAGTATGAGACATGATGTGTCGATCGTCCTATAGACCTGTCAATCAAATGGCGCTCGCGCATGGCGCGAAAATAAACTCCATGACATCATTGATGAGTTATTGTGTCTCTAACCCCACCTATGCTACTATTCCTGACAACCCACCTATCTCTTCATGTCATCTATTATATACTTTGACGCGAGTGTCTAAAGCCTGTAGATTACCTGTCACGAAAGGGGTCGCCACTTCCTTATAAGGAGATGGGCTGTACCGATGACGTAGCCTTTTAATTATATAAACTACACACCCACATTCCTTATATGGTATGTAACCTGTCGCACAAGCCTAACCGTCAGATAGCTCTCGGGTTCAAACTGACAATCTAATTATGATTGGTCCTTATCACTGCATTGCATCTCGGTCCAATCATCGCTTTGCGATGGTCCTATTTATAGATTACCCATAGAGCTATCCTTTTGTAGTATGGCCTTTCTAGAACAATCGTTAAATTGGGGTAATTCATTTTACCGCAGACGCGTTGAAATGATTACATCATATGCGAAAGAGCTTTGGACACTTCATTTCTTTGATGGGGCTTCATTAAATTCACATTATCATGACCCCTCTAACGATAATGGTGTATATAAAGTCTATCACCCAATAACAATTCCCACTGTTTCATTAACTCCCAAGCGTTAACGAAGGGCTTTAATTAGGACTATTATAGATGTGGCCACGTTTTGTGGAAGAAATGTGTCCCCTGTTACTTCGTTGTATATTGAATTTCAATTACGTGGCCTCACTGGAAAGTTGATTTATCAAAACATAAACGAAAATACTTGCTTTGATCAAAAAGTACTACTTTGCTCAAAACATAAACGTAAATAGTTTTCGCTTACTTTGTAGAAATACTTTTTTGCTTACAAGGAAAGGATTTTGGTTGGAATATGGCCTATTTTGTGTTTTCGCGTTTTGGTTCCAGTTATTGATCGAAAGTCATTGAATAATTCCCAAGGCAATCTACAATGTAATTACTTCGTTCTGTCGCAGATTCGGCATCGTTGGTTTCTCCTTAATCAGTTTCAGGTACGCATAATTATCTGTTGTTTAACCCAAATTCTCTCTACCATAACATATTGTTGCACTCGATGTTTCCGTAGCATAGATTTCGTTTAAAGTTCCTTTTTTCATTTTGTTTTCCAGCGTTCGAAGTTAGGTGATGACAGGTTTCAAACACCTGTTGTCGCAGGAAAAATGACTATTTTAGACTTTTCCTTAAAATTCCAGACTAACTACTAACAGTCCCTCCCGTCTAGCTTCCTTCCGAACTGGTATTTCCTTGGAAATCTAGATCTTCCTCAGAAAGCATTTCCTGTGTCGGGAAATTTGTCCAGATTTATGCTCTACCATAACGCTAACAGAGTTACAGATTATAGTATTTCCTGTGTTGTTTCGTCACCGAAAACGCTTATTGACAGTAAACTTCTTCATTACAAGCAAAAGTTGTCTAACCAAAAGGGCAACCTTCCAATAATGATTTGACCGAAAAAAAGCGTAATTTACTTGTCTTCAATATCATATTCTTTTAAGAACATTTTTCTTTGTAAGGCACGTACATTTTTCTACGTAGCAAACTATTCTACTAAACTTCTATATGTAGAAATACTCAAAAGTCCCGAATAAACATCAATATTTCAAACGGTTTTGCGATGATCAAGGAGGTTAAAAAAGACTTTTTTACCTCTTTGCTATATATTAAAGCATCAATGCCTAATTATGGCACTATAAATACCAAAACGTACACATTGTACATACTATAGATTGAACTGTCGTTGCTAAATGAACAATTCAAACGTTTTTATAACTTATATAGCGCCCCACAGACGCATTCTTTCTTTACTTTATCTAGCCACTCTTTCCTGTGTCTTTCTCCATACCCCAGCTGACATGACACCTACGTACGTGTAACCTTGCGCACGCAATGTCATGTTGACCTTGTTCCAATGTCAAACCAAACTGTCTGGATCCTCTCACAGATAAACTCAACGACAAGACGACATTTCATCACTAAATCTTAGTCTTTGGTCCTTTGAACTTTTATCGGTGAAAAGTTTATGGATAATTTGTAACAGGAGACCGAATGTACCCAGTACAATGCTGTACCAACTTGGAGATAGCATAGCAAAAATAACTCAATACATTTGTTTCATTTTACTACTTCTTACGTATTTGTTTTCTGAAGATACTGGAGACATATGTCTTCAACAGAAGAAGTTTATTCCTTGACGACACTAAGACGTGTGCAAGAGAACAACCGCGTTATATCTCCCAGAAAAAGGCGCGACCTTCTTTCTTATCTCTTTTCCGAGTTCCAAAGTTCTCTTTCCAGACTTAGAATACCTCTCCTACGCGACATCGTTGAAAGAATCAGCGATAAGAATTGCAGGATAACACTTGGTTCTTGTTACACATAGCCCGGTTTGAATTTAGGTTAAATTTTCTCCCTTGAAAGCATAGGCCTGAAAGTGAAGTTGTGACAAAAATTTACGCTGTACGTCGGGAATAAAACGTAATTGGTAGTGAGATTAATGTCAGAGTATATTGATTCATAATTTCATAAAATATGGCTGGTATTTTGTATTGATCCAACCCAACACAAGGGTTTAGATTAATCTCCGTGTTGAAAGATCTCGGAAGAATGCTTGCGATCAACATCTGCTGTAACTACACTGAACTACATAATGTACCAAATATTTCTCATTTTCTACCACCATTCATCATACTAATCATATAACGTTCTTAACATTCTTTATTTTCCACTGAACCATGTTTGGCTCCCGTGTAATTTGATTTATTAACGTCATGACACGTGTTTTATTGCATTAGTCGCAATTATTACTTGATACGTTGTTTATTCGTAGATGTCACTAAAGCATTTGACATTGTTGACAATGATGAAAAACGAATTCCCATTGCTGTCTAGCAGGTGTTGTATCTGCTATTGTGAGGAAAGATCACAAGGATGCGACCCCAATGATAATGGCGCTCATGCCCTTGAAATGCGTGATAATGAAAATCCCCTCGACTCATTTCAGTCATTACAAGACTAACAGAAGGACTCTAAATTCTTAACAACAATTAGGTATGCATAAATGACATTCCTAACGCCTTACCCCATGTCTAAATAGGAACCTAAAGTAAATTAGCGGACGTTTTTCCAAAGACCGTGTTTAAAACGGCTCCTCCAATCAATTCGTTCAATCTTCTTTCTTACCCAAACGCTTCTTGGTGGGACGCCATGTTTGTTTAGATTACCCATCGACCCCTGCGCATTGTTTGCCTCGCCTCGGTCGTGAACTTCGGCGATCTGAAGAAAGGCTTGGCGGAGTCAGGAAATGTCACAGAAACACTCTGTAAATGGAGGAAACACTCGTCGTAATTCCATCAAATTATGTTTTGGGTATATGTCAGGACTCCTTAGATCCCCCCTGACGTGTTTACAGTGGAAGTGTGCTATTAGATCAGGCAGTGTGAGTGTTGTTGTACTAAACATGCCCCAGTGCTAGCTACATTTTAGCCAGTAGACGCCGTTACATGCATTAATCATGACACGGAAGAAATACAACCCCTTAGAAGAAGTCTTCATCCACTCTAAATGCACTTACTTCACGGTATCGTGATTTATAACTAATGAATACAAAGCTTGTACAAATGCCAAAATTTGTGAATTGTTTTAGTTCACCTTTTGTGTTAGTATTTACTCAACGTTAACAACATCATGACTCAAAGTGCAGTCTATCTCTGAGCATACTAGCAGAGACTTTTGACCCTTTTGAAATTGCAAATTCACGGTGTTAAGGGCGTTTCCAGTATATGATAGGCATGGTATTTTAAAGAGAATCTAATTTGTTGAACAGTATCATTATACGCCGTGTATACTACCAAGGACATCGTATAATGTCCTTGGTCCTACCAAAGGTCCCAAAACTAGGCTATTTTCAATGCCGTATCTTCTAATGGTGAACCAGTTGCCAATCTATTAAGTATCCACTTCTGTGTGATCTTATTTTGCCACTGAAAGATTTGGTAGCAGTTTTATGATCTCGAAAGTCACGAAATCGGAAAATGAGTGATATCGCCACTAGGGTCACACCACATGCCGGCTGGGTCGGCGCCAACTACTAGAACTAGTTAATGGACTTAGAAAGACATCATAATTTATGGTAAAATATTTGAAAAATTTCGTTCCCATTTTTGGTCCTCTGCTTTTTCAAGACGAGTCCACTTGTATGAGCAGCTCTGTTTTAACATTGTCTTATCAGTAGTGTACTCCATAGGGAAGGAAAAACATGGGGTTTCAGTGGAGCCACGGGCGTGAGAATGTTTACGGAGTTGTGCTTTATCCTACCAAAGAACTCCCGTATAATGTATTGTCCAGACAAACCCGTGATATAGATCTACACGACTCCGTCCACAGTAAATAGATCTAAATACAGCAGCAGTCTAGCAGATGATGCGGCTTAAAACGCAGAGGGTAGAGAGCAAGAATCGTGCAAGTTTATATTTCGGATGTAACGTCCTGTGTATGTATGCCAGTGTGTGTGTGACAGAGCCCATTTGAAAATTGCTCTCATGGATTCTTTGAGCGACCGCCGGTCTCGCTACGCAACCGTTGGCTCGGGGGGCATTCCTCAACAACACAAAGCAGAAAAGTATCAAACTGTATGATTTCCATAATTTGGTTAGTTCTAGCCGTCGGATGTGAAGTAAGGCGAGAAAAGCTTCCTGTCGGGACGCCATTCAGTGGGGACTCACTTACCAAATCTGGGCAATTCAATCAGAATAATGAAATTTTCCCCGTGAGTCAGTGTGCTGGTGTGCGTTGCTCGGTTCAGTTGAGGGGGTGTGCATGACAATAGCGGCGAGGCCACAGGCCGGTTACCTCACAACAGTAGTTCCGTCCGCACGCGTCGCTTCCGGTCAGACTTTTAGGACCATGAAAATCGTTCCATCCTTCTGTCAGTACCCTCAAACGCATTTGTGGCGTGAAGGCTTGTCTGTGAACGCTGTACTACGCAACAGAATGGAGCGAACTATAGGTACGTTCTGTTTAACGTTAACTTCTTGACTTGTGGAGTCAACGTGCGCCAGTATGTTATACCTCTGTCATCGATGCTCTTATCTGTTTTCCTAGTATTTACTCAGCGTAGCTGAAGGCATGCGCATCTTTAAGGAAGACAGTGCTTCTTAAGATTAGCGTTAAGATCTTCTTAAAATATCTAGGTAGCATCGTTTGAGATATGGTAGCTGTCAAGAATGTGAATTAGCGCTGTGTGATTGAAAAACTGGTCGACAGGCTGTCTTGTTCATTCTAGTCTATTGTCGTCTTTTGAATGGGTATTTTAAAGCCATAGGCTAGACCAGTTAAGGCGCCAATCTCTTAAATCTATCATGGAATTTCGCGTTTCATGTGAAATATTTGTTATGTCCATTCTTGTTTTAGGGGCGAATTGGCTCCTGTGTATTTGTTGCTGGCGGTGTTTCTTTCTGCACTAGATTGTTCTTAAGCATTGTGACATATTTTATATAGCATGAATGAACTCATACTACATTTATCATACCATCATGGAATTTCATGTTTCGTTTTGAATATCTGTCGTGTCGTGTCCATTCTATATTCTTATTTCTTTTTCGTTTGCATTTCGGATAAGCTGGTTCTCTTAATGGTCGTTTTTTTCTGGCTGTTTTTGAGAACATTTCCCAAATGTGTTATACCGCATGAATGAACGCCTCGCTGCTGTGACACACGCGACTTTATGCAAAAATATGGGTCAATCGTTCCTGTCGGTCCCTGGATTGTAATCAGTATGACGGATGCGGTGCACGATACGATGACTTGTCGTTATTAAAGTCCGGGGGCACGCTCCGCGATTCTGTGTCCTCATCTGCGACAGATATAAAGAGGAGCGTGACAGAAAAGGTTGGGAGATCCCACGGGACCCATCATACATCAGCGTCAGGTGGTGTGTGTGTTCTCCTGTTAGCGTTCGGTAAGCAGAAGTCACGAGTTCGATCCCCGGTCAGATTCAGTCATCTTAGGCCCCTTGTTAGGACGCGGTCACATAGGTCGTGCGATCGTCGTACGAATGTTAACTTTGGGCCTTTTGGAGGATAAAAAATGTACGTCTCCTGCAAAGTCCAACTGTCTTTCTTGGTACACAGAATGCTGTTTTGGATCTATGTCGGTGGCTGGTTCTGTCACGGCCTGTTTGAAAATCCTATGGCATCAAAATCGTACGACGATCGCACGACCTATGTGACCGCGCCCTTAGTCATACTTTCGTCCGTACAAAAACAGAATAAATTTCAAGTCAGCATTATATCTACTTTTATATGAACTCAGTAGAACTGTCTGTATTTCCGAAAATGATTAGTTTATCCACAAAAATTCCTCTAGATTATTTCATCATCATTGTACTCTATAGATTAGCCTGGGTACCATCCTGGTTATACTTACGGTCACTCCAACAGGCACCACGGGGCGGATGTGAGCCTAACAAGGCTGTCATCCAGACTAACTCTTACCGCGACATCTAACTCTACATACAGTTATAGCTCAAGAGCTTCTTGCGTATTCAGTTCAGAATTTGGTATTCAAAATGTTTGTAAGCCGCCCATATACAATGTCGGCGCTGTTTTATGAAGATGGCTTTGAAGCATTAATATATTCTCTGGGGAGAATTCTGGCCATAGTTCCTAATGACAGACTGCGACTACAGATGTGTTATGTGTGTTGTTGGAATCTGAAAGAGCTGTTGGAAAATTCATATGCATTACTAGAAAACAGAATTGTCTGCCAAGGAGCGATTAGTCTGGTGAAAACATGTGGTTGGGACTCAAAACATCGTAAAAAGATTTCAAAACAGTACATGATTATGGAAGACGGTGAAACTATGTTGTAATACCCCCCGTCCATAGTTTATGTGGGTGGGGAGGGGGGCATGTAGTTGGGACTCAAAACATTGTAAAAAAGATTTCAGAACAGTAGATAATTGTGGAAGACGGTGAAACTTCGTTGTACCCCATCACTGTCCATAGTTTCTGTGGGTGGGGAGGGGGGCACGTAGTTTACTGTCACATCCTATTCTACAGTGTAAACTTGTCTCGGCACCTGCAGCTCTAGCCAATAATCGTGTAGTTGCGAAGTGTGATAATAGACTGCCCCTAGTCTATCTACCCCAGTGAATCAGGGCATCGCTAAAACTCGATATTACCCAAGAGACCCGGCCCCTCGTTTCCCTATGTACACATAGACGGTGATGGGGATAGAGATAGCAGTGCAGTTGTCAGGTCCAGTTAGAGGTATTGGCAACTTCACAGGATCTAGAGGCAGTTTTGATAGCGATCGGTTCGGACCAAATCGTCAACTATCCTCTCTACTCCAAATGGAAGTCATGTCGAGTGTCTGCATTAATACAGATCATCTTTCCCTCAAAGTGCTCTTCAAAAATATGAATAAGCTAATGGTTTTGATGTCAGCGTACTCAATATGAAGTTAAAAGCATACTCAGTGTAGTGTTATGAAGAGAGTGCGGCTAGAATATGATTTATTTTGATCCGTGCTTAGCTCGGTCACCTTGATATGATCTCCTGAAAAAAGAACGGACGACATCTTGGGACAGATCTTGTGTTTTATGTATTATCCTTCGTCCTCGACTGTCTGAATCTTCTAGGGTGGCCATCTTAAGTAAAAGGAACAAATTAAGTTCCTGGCCAAAGACACGTTGGTCAAAACGCCTGTAATAATGAATGACAGCTTGTTTTTACTGTTTATTTTATACCACCAGACTTTTTCAAATATGGGATTTTAAATCAACGCTTGTCAGACATTTGATATACTGTTAGGACCCAGGGGAGCTCTAAGCTTTTAATCTGAGAGAAAATCAAATCATGGTCAGTTGTTGTATACAAGAGATTACATCGCTGCATTTCCTAGGGTGGGGGAGAAAATTTTACTGTTTGACCCCATTTAAAGTCTTATCACATGAAAAATGGCGTCAAAACATGTGCACCATTTTGGTGGGAATATATTTGCGAAGACCAACGCCGAGTAAATGGTGTATGTATTCACCTCCTACACTGAAATATCTAACCTTCCTGTAACTAAAGTGAGTTTTTTTGTATAAAAGGGAAAAATGAGGAAGAACCCTTTTATAATCTTTTAAAACGATCTTCACGTACGCTGTGGTGCTTTAATTCTTTGAGAAAGACCCATTTTTTTGTGTGTTCACAAATAATGAATTTGTACATTTATACAAACTTGAAAATAAATTCGAACGTTAAAACCTTGTTTTTTCCATGGTTCCAGGCCGATGTGTTCCAGTTATGACGCTAATGCATTCCGAAGCAATGGAATACTTTAACCCCCCCTCTCCGATTCAAAACCCTGACAGATGTCAAATTAGCTGCTGCAAAGAATGCTTTTAGTGCGAACGCCCTGTCACACATGTGGACATTTGTTATGTATCGTTCGTCCGTTAGGTTAAGTGATCTCAAGTTTTAGGTTAGGCCATCGTCCCTCAATAAACGCATGGCTTTTCTGCTTTAATTCTAACATCTGTTGTGACGCCAGGATGTATTTTCTCTCTCTTGGTGATTGTAGCCCAGGGTACAATAGAGGGGTCAGGGGACGCCATCTTGTATCGGCGGTTGGACCGTCGGTCGCCCCAGGCGACAACAGTCGAGAGATCTCTTGTGTGATTGTGCGGTGCGTGTGTAAAATTTGAGGTATGAAAAGGTGATAAACAACGTTGGCGATCCCAATCTTTTTCCAGTCACTTTCTGACCAAATTTGTACCAATTTCTGACCAACTTGTCGAATCTCTTCTTAGATACTATGACGAAAATTCTATGAGCGCTTGAGGTATCTTTTATTGTCTTCCCAAAGGTTTTTTTTTTCAAAACGGTTGTCCCAAACTTTGGTCGCCATGCCACTCTTCTCAGAACAGGTCATATCAGACGACAGTTATTATCACAGGTGTTACCAAAGAAATGACATCATCCCGTCATGCTTTGCGACGGGACGAAGATTGGCCGGACGCACAAAGTGGTCGAACAAGTTATTACAATACAGGACAGATTTTCAATGCCTTTCTTTGTGTTGATTTACAATAGCTTGTCTCGACGTCTGGTGTAGAAAACAAGGGACGGTTATATTTAAACTTGAGAGTCGAGACTACACTTGAAATGATGCATTTGCATCGTCTAGAAATACCCTACATTGACATATCAGTCAATCATATTGTTTCTTTTTAAGCTTTATACTTTACGCTAGGTAAAACGAGTAACGTTATACATGTAAAGGTACAGATTGCAAGTCGACAGTTTTACCGATAGAGATTGGAATATAAGATTTCGCTGTTTGATACCGTTGACTCCGATCGCGATTTCCACTGGTAGAATCTCCACCATATCTTTTGAAAACATAGACACCTTTTTGATACCCACGTACTCAAATGTGGATAGCTTGAATACAGCTAAATGAAGTACCAATATCGTTTTGTAGACTGCATGGATGTGACGTCTGAATCATAATGACAGACTCTATACGCCTGACAATAAACCTCTAATACACGACTTCAATCAGCCACACTTCAAACCCTCACATTAACGAAGCGGATTCAATGTGAACACAAACGATCTCTCTTGAGCGTTAGCGTCATTGTAGTCTATGCAATATAATCTGGAACCCAGGCTGTTGCCAGGGACAGCCCGGACAGTCCAGCTCTTCGGCACGAGCTACTGGCCTCTTAAACATACTGTACCCAAAGAATTTTGTCTCAGTCCCCTTGACTTGAGCAAGGAGGTTATAGATAACCTCCTTGACTTGAGGAATAGCATTTGAGTGTCATTCTAGTTAGTTTATCCCACCACTTCCCCACTCAGGGTCTAACTCAGAGGGAGCTTAGGGTCTAATAAAAGAGTTCCAGTAGAATTTCCTTGGGAGCACGTTGTCCCCTTCCGTAGGCACTGGAAACACTTTGGCATCCAGGGTAATTTGGTTGGTAGAAATAGAAGTTTACAGTGCCGAGGAACACGAGCTTGAAACCCTGCGGAGAGACTGAGTATCGAGGCTATACAACAGACTCTTTGGTAACTCTCTCGCCATGAAGCCCCTCGATAATTGCTGGGGGTTGGGAATGTTGGGGCCGTTTCACGGTCATTTGAGCGCTGCTCGGAGTCATTTGGCTTGTAATTAGGGCGTGTTTTTAAAACTGCGGCAAGCGAAGGTTGGCCCACGGCAGGAATGCTGTGTCATTTTCGGACTGGCAGATGTTAATCTCTGCTTGAGAATCACTTTTTAAGATCCAATTTCCTGAAATGGTCTACTGTAGCGCTCTTACAATTTCTACCGAATTTGTGTCTCACATATTTAAGACAAAACTCGTCTGAGTGCTTGAGCTGTCCTTTCTTGGTCGAGAATCATACTTAAGATTCAATTTCCTGAAATGGTCTGTAGAATTCCGACAGCTTTAAACGATTGACCTAACGCTAAGATCCATTATACAAGATGATACACACGAAGAACTTGAAGTAAATCACTTGAAAAGAAGGTCTTAGAATGAATCGGACTAAATTCGCCTTTCTGCCCCTCTCTTGGCACTGCAAATATGTGAATGGAGTCAGAATTATACTAACGTTGAAAACACTGGAAAGGCCTACAAACCATTGAGAAAAGGGCTATAACAGTTAAGCCCGAAGAAAAGAAAACACACCAGCAGAGGCTGTAATAGCTGTAACCCAGGGAGATAAAAAGAAAATATCAATGGAGTCGTTATATGGGCCTGAGCAAGATCCAACACAACAGATGTTGTGGTGCAACACGATAGTACAAATCTTGCTCGGTCCAGTAGTAGTACACCATTTAGTTTCTTTTTTTACATGTCCTGATACGATAGAAACGATACATTTATTGACTGAATAGCCAGATACAACTTCGAATCAACACAACTGTTGTTAAAAGATTTTGCCAGCGTTTTGAATCACATACAAGCAACTGAAAGTTCTTTTAGAAATGTCGCCATTAAAAATACGAGGCTTACAGAGAGGTAATGGTTTCCCCAGAAATTAAATTCCTGGCGGCTTGAACAAGGACGGTGCCCTCTGAACTCCATAATCCAATCAACCACGAGGGGCTCAACTGGAAAAACGGACAAAACTACCGTGAAATTGCATAATACGGCTATTTTTCTACAAGAGTGGTGGATTTGGCTTCAAAAAGAGCACTGGAAAAGGCGCACGCATTCATGGGAATGGCCGTGGTTGTACGGCTAAGCTATGGGGTCGACCGTTAGATTGAAAAGACAAATAAAAGTCAGCTAAGTTTCGAAAGTACAACCATGACTATTACAAGACAAATTCTGTGTACACGGACCAATATTTGAGTACTTCGAACGTACTACTCTACAAGGGGACATGTCTACTTTGTTGTACCCTTTCAAAACAAAAGCATCTATAGAGTCTCTTAGCATCAACAGCTTATGATCTTACACAATTAGACACTTTTCTTTTTAATTACTGGCCATTCAGTTCAACTGACCCGTACGAAATAACATTTTCCGACTGATAGGTGAAAAAAATGGCGGATACTTTCTGTATGACTAGGCCCCAATTTTCTACTACGTCACTAAAATACGTCATGAAGGAAGCAATAGAAGGGCAATTGTCAGATAGGCAACTTCCGTGGAACGATTTAGACTCAGTAATGTAGTATTTGCTGCAAGTTATCTCAATGAGTCATCTTTTTTAATAGTTTTATTTGATATCCACTTATCAATCAAGAAATGTAAGAAAAGGACACTAGGATACTACAAATCTCAAACCGTGTTTGTCATAGAAAAAGAATCGACGATCGGTTGACCATTTTCCTCTCATGCAAGGCCCCATAGCTACCGGCGAACAGCTGGGTTATGTCTGGTGGGGGTGTTGGCAGTCTGGTTTACAAATCCTGCGCCTCCTCCGCGTCGGTACATTCCCCGCCTGCATTACCCCTGATTCTTACGATAATAACTTGTTAACAGGGTGGGTCGGCAGGGTCATGGCTAAGTCGACAGAACTATATTAGTGTTTTGCAGCGTTCCAGTCTCTTCTTATATATCCACTCCAAAGTAAGACTTATGTGTAGAATTTTTACTCAGTCAGGGATATTTCTAGATCCTGGTATTTCAATTTTTCACGTCTAGCTTCGATACAGAAATTAAGTGATCCAGATTTTGCACGCAGCTCAATGATTAGCTGGCGTAGAATCTGACATTACCAAGGAAGATACAAGTTCCCATGACAGCTTGGTGTCTGTCCAGGGTGATGTGGTTCAAGCGACATCTTGCGGTCGTTATAGGAATCGCACAAACCATAACCTTTGCGTTTGAAAAGCCTAGTTTTAAAGTTGTACATTGAGGAGTATATCACAATTACTTGCGCTAAATATTGCTTCACTTGAAGTTCTCTAGTTTATTTGCTATTCCGTTTAAAATTGTTGCTTCATAGAATTATCTTGTGAATTCAAAATTTCGGCTGCTATTTTTTTTACTAGGAATGTATTCTAACGATATTGTTATTATTGCTGCTTTTGTACAGTTTTACTACTGGTGATAGTCAACTTGGCGAGTTCTGAAATATTCGTGGACAAGGGCGGTTTCCTGAAATGGCAGCTGTCTCAGAATCCGGTTCTAGCCGGCGCAGAGGACAAGTTGGAGATAAAGTTCAAGGCGTGCAACGAGAGAGGACTGCTCATCTACCAGGCCGGGCAAGCGCAGAACTTCTTCTCAATGGGTGTTTTCAACGGACGGATTTACATAGAGGCTTCGCTCAGTGGACAGCTTCTTGAGGTATGTAAAATTTCTTGGATACAGACAAAAGTATCGTAAGAAGGACAAGGCAAAACTGAAACCACAATACCATCCAATAAGAATGAATAAGAATGATGTTTTTAAAAAACAACACCGGCGACGGTCGTACACTTCAACTTTGACATGATTGAATATCAGTCGTGCGATAGCCACTTATCATTATGATATCGTATACTCCGTATGAATATTGTTTCCTATGAAAGGCTAACACTCAAATGGCTGCTTAATTCAACGCGTGTGAATATTCTGTTTTCATTGTCTTTGGAGTGATCGCTAGACTAGGTGCTCAACAAATCATGTGTATTGTGAATCAAAATATCTTCTGTATTCACAGATGTTCATAGGAGACGAGAACAACCCTCCCGTCCAGCACAACCAGACTCACGTTGTCGTCATCACCAACATGAGGGAGCACCATCTCGGACAGATGACGGCGGTCGTCGACGGCAGCAACGCCCCCTTGTCGGTTCTAACGGACGTGCAGCCAACGCTGTCCTTCTCGGACCCCAACCTGTTAGGGAACACCTTTATCGGCGGGTACAAAGAAGTCAATGACTTGAGGGTAAGTAAGATGTCCAGCTATAGACAAGGAAGACCAATACGCAAGACACAAAAGTGACAGGGCGATACCATTTGAAGAAAACGAAGGGGTGAACGAGGACGGATGTTGAGAGCTGTGTTGTGAACATTTTCTACACAACCAATAATCTCCAAGCAGATCCCAAGCATTAGATAGTATCAAAAGCTGCCAGAGGAGTGAAGCCGTTCTAGGAGTGTATTTTGTTGATGACTCCGTTTGGCCATCTGTACTCCTTAGCCAGCTTAATACTATCTTATGCCGCTGGTAAATCTGCCTGGAGATTACACAACCAGTACTGCATTATCATATCATGTAGCCTTTTGTGTTTAAGTTTGCTGTTCTTTATCCACAGTTACAATCCGACCGTCTGTACAACTACCCAATCGTGTGCATCTCCTACCTGTATGTTGGAAGTCCTTCACGAGAAGTTGACCTAACCTCCACTACGGAGGGCACGGGTCAGAACGTCCCGACATGCCCTGTCTGCGCCCCGCCCTCCATTGCGACCTTGAGAAGTTCAAGGTCATACATGAAGGTTGAAGCTGACTTGCAGCCCAGATCAGGAACAACCATCAGCTTCAAGTTCAGGACAAAGTAAGATTGCAATTTCCTTACATTCATGTCTTCTTTCTTTCTTTCTATTTCTTTCTTTCTACTAGTATTTCTTTCTGTCTTTCTTTCTTTGTTCCCTTTTCTTTCTGTCCTTTAATTTCTTTATTTTTCTTTCTTTCTTTCTCTCTCTTTTCTTTCTTTCTTTCTCTCTCTTTTCTTCCTTTCTTTCAATCTCCTCCTTTCGTCCTGTCCTTGGGGATGTTGTCTTGCTTCTCCAAATGTGATGATTGAATTTTGATCGTAATTCAGTGGATACTGACTTTCCGTGTCTGTCCCCCAGGGCTAAGAACGGTCTGCTCTTCTACTTCGGAGGCCCCGCTTGGCTAGTGGTCTACCTCAAGGATGGGAAAGCTGTGTTGAGGCTTAACACTAAGGTACGTTTCTATAGTATTGTGTATTCTCATTTGCTTGCAACAGCAAAATTTGCCGAAAAAATCTTATCCTATTCTGTACAACTTCATAAAGTTTCTCTTGACTACTTCAGGGAAGCGGCGCGGATCAGAGCTACGAGTCTACCAACACATTTAACGACGGACAAGAGCAGGAGCTGTTCATCGAACGTGACGCCAACACCGCCACCATGAAGGACCGCGCTGGCAATATCATCGGCCTGGTCACTTTCCAAGGTAAACTCTCGCACAACACGACGAGATTTTACGAGACCTCATGTGTTACGAGATTTCAGGACGAGATTTTGCGAGATCTCACATTCTTGCCTCTCGCGTGTTGCGAGGTTTTACGAGATCTCGTCATGTTTCAGTAGATTGCTAGAGTTTTGCTAGTATTCGCAAAACTTTCGCCAACCAAGTCGACTAGCTCTCTGACGAGTTAATTGTAATGAGGAAATAAAAGCAGAACAAAAACCAGACCAAGGGCCAGGGGATAGGTAACAGAGATTGCACACGAAAACTCGAAGATACAATTCTGGAAAAATAATAGTGAAAGAAAAGAGAGAAACAATGTCGCATATTTCATGGAGTCTGTCGTTTCTTAACTACACAGGACAGGGAGCCGATGCGGCCCATTCGCTCAACGTCGACTCCTTATATGTTGGCGGCTTCAAAAACCCCGCCACCGACCTGACAACCGATGCCAAACAGTACATCGAAGTGACGGAGTCCCTGAGGGGGTGCATGGAAGAATTCCGTTTCGTGTCCTACAGTAGCGTGGAAGAAACCGCCAATCAGATCGACTTCAAGACTAAGACCATCGAGAGCAGGTGAGAACATGAACCCAACACCTTACGTCAGCATTTGCCAGTAGATAAGAACATTTTCATACATTCGTAGTCTGAAGCAATGGGAAAATAAGAGCCATCAAGAAGGTCGTATTATCGAAAGAGAGTTGTTAGTTGTAACTTAAAAACTGTGTAAGATTTTGTAGCCTGTACGTGTCTTTATAACTGGTATGTGTTATTGTTTCTTATGTTATTGTTGTATTATTGTATTTTCAATTTTTCATATTGTTGAGTCGTGAATGATGAGCAATCAATTCATCTTGGTGACAGTACAAAAGATGATGCTCTCCAAGCAGTATATTGTATTGTCAAAACCTAACAATACAAGATACAGTACAAAATAGAAAGCCCGATAAAAACGACTAGAAAAACGTCAAAAAACAGCCGGAGCCTAACCTCTGCTTAAAGAGTAGCGTTGTACCAACATGACCAAGTTTTAAATATGTGTTTCAACCATTATTTTTCACCACAGGGAGACCACCTTTGACCAGTGCCACGAGCTCGACACCTGCCTGTTTAAGGAGTGTACCGGTGTAGGACAGGTGTGCAACCTGGGCGTGTGTGAGTGCAAACCGGGGTGGAACGAACAGACACCCGGGGCCGACCCGCTCGTCTGTATCGACATCGACGAGTGTGAATCAGACCCGTGTCAGAACGGAGGGACATGTATCAACCTGGAGAACTCCTACAGATGCCAGTGTCCCGAGCAATACAAAGGTTGGTCTTAATTAGCAACCTTTTTCACTGCTTGTGTCGCTGTTGTTGAATCCCATTCAAGTCATCCTCTCATGTCAGGCCTATCTCTTGTGACGTTGTGTATACCGGGCTGCGAGCCATCCAATCAGGTACTCTCCCTGCTGTCATTGACCAATTAGACACTGCCACTTCTGTTGTTGGAGCGAATGAAGGGAAAGTTACCAGCCAATAACGTTGCCTCCTGGCTGAAGGCGGTGACGTGATTGGCTGGTGATGGCTGGCGTTAACTACGCGATCGCGAGGACGGATTGCATGTCATGAGAGGATGTCTCTGTCCTACATACACATTGTATTTTGTATGTAAATGTTATGTGCTAGACCTAAACGTTGTACTAACCTTACCCCTTTCATTACTTACCATCTTTTCTTTCTAATTTGTCACGTTCCCCCTTGGATCATCAGATTTCGGTGCACCAGGTATGATGGTGGCTAGGGGGGTAGAGGGGTGGTAAAAATGCTGCTTTAGATTTGCAAGCTAACTGCCAAGTTCTTGGCCATTGCGATAATAATGAGGCTGGCACATAACAGGCAATGTATTTGCAGAAAGACGTAGATATCAAAGTATGAGTTAAGATGTAATACATCCCTGGATGTCAGTGTTCATGAGCATTTCTCTCGATATCATCTAACCTCAAGTGTTGTTCTTTCTGTAGGAGTGAACTGCGACACTGAGCGAAACTGCTACAACTTCCCGTGTCAAAATGGCGGCACCTGCATCGAGGGCACCTCTCCGACCCCTAGCATCTCCGGTAGGAACTGCACTTGCCCCCAGGGCTTCACTGGCGTGAGCTGTGAAGATGACGTAGACGAGTGCAGGTGAGACAATGAAATCTCAATGAAAATCTAAATCTTAAGGTCCAGAAGTACACCTAGTAGGCCAGAAACAGGGTCACTAGCAAAGGGTCTATGCTCACTACGATTGAAAGTTCAGTTCGTCTTCGTAATAAGAGGTGCTCCAAGCATCTCTATCTAGCATGGCGGCTAGCAGGTTACGGTCATTTAGTCCAACCTTGACACCGAAAAGAAAGATTGAAACACATCCATTAAACGTCTTATGTCTTTTCCAGCCTCCCGAACAACTGCGTTGTGGGCACGTGTAGGAACCTGGTGGGGTCGTACGAGTGCACCTGTAAGGTGGGGTACGACGGCTACCTGTGTCGTAACGTGATTGACAACTGTGCGAACAACCCGTGCGACCCGGGCACCTGTTTCAGCTTTATTGGAGGATTCAACTGCACATGCGCAGACGACCCGGAAGCCAGGATTCTCAACAGTATGTTTTGCCATTCATTTTTCTAGATACAGTTGTACTATTACTTCAGGTCGTATTTTTCATGAACTTACTCCATACTCGAAATTTCTTCTTTTTTTTTCGTTCTTTTTTTGTGTGACATTGATGGCATGAACCTGCAAACCTTTTCTATATGTATATTTGCGCTTACATTGCGAGTTCTCACTGTCTTTATATACGTTTCTTTGTTTGTTTGTTTGTTTCTAACGTGGTCGTCTTTATATACACAGGAAAAGACTGCGGAGCGCTCCGAGTGTCCGGCCCTGTCAGCATCTCTCCGTTCGCTCTGGTGGCCATATGTGTCTGCCTTCTGATCCTACTCAGTAAGTTTCCTGATGTGTTTTTGTCGGCATCCATGGGCGCCGCCATTTTGGATTTTGACATTATCCCGGCGCCATCTTATTTCCGCTTTGGATTTTGATTTTACACGAGGGGAGTCATGTCAGAGCAAGATCCTGTTCATATATGCTTCTGAAGAGACTATACCCTAGTTCACTTCTCTGAAGACAGCCTATGCAAATACTACACTGTAATACAGTAAATCCAGGACAATAGAATTACGAGATGTGAATCCTAGTAGAACTCAAATTCTGACTTATGTCCGTTTGTTGAAGCTTGGTTGAAGTAACAGTATAGTAGGTTTTGCTGAAGAAATCAATCTTTCTTCTCGTTTTTAAAGTTTGCTTATCGCTTGATTTTTCTAATGATTTTTCTTTGGCCATGTGCAGTCCTCGTGATCGTGTTCGCCATCTTCCGCCGCCGCTACGTCCGTGAGAAGAAGAGGGCGAGTCTGAACTACATCAGCGCTGACGCCGAGTCTCGCGAGAACATTGTGAAGTACGAGGAGGAGGGGTACGGCGAGGAGGATCAGGAGGCGTACGACATCAACGCACTGCGGCAGAACGCAACTATGACCAGGGCCTCTCCTACAAGCAAGGTACGATATCATCTACTTCTTCCGATAAAACTTTTTCGAGGAAATAAAATAGACTGCGGAGTAGAATTTCCGTCATTTTTTGTTCATCTTTTTTTTTACTGTAATTACGGAATGTAAAAGTGAGCGAACGTGAATGTACCAGAGATTACACAGAACCAAAACAAGATGGCAGACACCGAGCAAGATCACGTGATTCCATACGATAACGAGGTCATCAAGCGAGAGCACGTGACTATCTAAAACAATACTACTGATACTGAGGTGCTGCTACTGGGGTGGCACAGATTCTTGTCACTCTGGTCAAAGATTATTGTAAGTCTTTCCCCCGTTAAAACATACTTAGCTCAAATATGCCCCCCTCCCCCTTCCTCCAGGTGCCCGACTCCAACGATGTTGGTGAGTTCATTGACACCAGACTAGACGACGAGGAGTTAGGAGACAACCTGGGCGCGCGGGACGAGTTCATTCCGTACGAGGACGAGGGGGAGGGCTCGCTGGCGGGGTCCCTCAGCTCCCTCAACTCCAGCAGCTCCGGCGGGGACCAGAACTACGACTACTTGAACGACTGGGGACCAAGGTTTTCCAAACTCGCCAACATGTTCAACGAAGGGGAGAGTGAAGACGACTAGCGTGTATAGAACTAGAAATGTTTGTTATGGAAGACGTTTGATATTTTTGCTCGTCTTTTGTCAGAGATATTTAATACCACTGGCTTCTGGCTCGACATACCTTTTACACTGTACTTCACACGTAGAAAATAAGCCAGTGATTCTGATTGGTGGTCAAAAATGTACGTGACGCAATCACCAATCATAATTGTGGTACCTTATTTCTTCGTTTTAGGTTAGCAAATGTGACAATACACGAAACCCGTTTTAAACGTGGATATTTAGGTATGTCTTGAAACGACATAGGATGTACAGTTTTTTTGTACACATTGCAATATTTCTTGTAATATGGACACAATTTTATTATTGGGACAAGTAGTTCTACAGTAAATTTCATCGTTGTTTTTTTCTAGCTTCACGTACAAGAAAACAAATAGGGATTTCCCTGTTTACAAAAAAAATATCAAAATTTCAACAGCTACCAAAGAATAGAACATATTCATCAGACTGCTTGTCCCACGAAAATACAAACATGTCGGACGTGCAATCAGTTTTGCATAAAGATCTGCTATTTTTGTACTAAACGAAGCGAGTTCGCTTCTTTGCACTGCTGTGTAATCGTTACATGTTCGCGGGTGTATTTATACCAAACTTTCCACCCAAACGACACAAAAAGAAAACGGTTAAGAAAAAAGAAAAAAGAAAAGTTGATGGAACCAATACTTGACGCATGCTGAGATATCATGTCATGTGTCATTCGTCCAACTCTGTCCATAGATGAACGCAGACAAAAGCAACACATTCCGTTGCCTTTAAGATTTCACCGCATCTACACGAACACCCGGTGATGTTATATGTTATATTCAAAATATGAAATAATTCGTTTCCCATGACGCCTGATTGAAATAAGTCAACTCTTAGATGACAGACAATTGTATATAGATATTCTAGTGGATTTGATATGTATTTTTGTTGTTATTTGGAATATCATGGTGCCTAGCGTTGGTAAAATTTTGTACTAGTGCTGATAGAATTTTAAGCTCACGATCATGTGCATTTGATTGCACAAATTTTAGTACAATTTTTATAGGTATTTGCAATTTGAAACTTCGAGCAGTTATTTATGCTTTTAAGAGCAATCTAGAGCTTTCACATGACTAGCACGCTTTTTTTTGGGAAATCTAGAAATGATTATGTATAATGATTAAGTTTGTACCAGTGCAGCTAAAAACGGCAATTAACTTTATTGGATATTGTTAACTAGTCGGTAAATAAGCTTTTTTTGTGGTATTTTTACAATATTAATCAAGACACAGTAACCATTGGGTTGCATCTACCGTTTTAACTGGGGCTCGATTGTACATATGTCTATATATGGTGTCAGAGAATCTGTTGATCAGATTTGAATTCTGTCGCTCACTCTCTCAAACTCTCGTGTGATGCTGCGAGACTTGACCCGTGTCACGTGACCTCGCAATCTTTCTAACAGACGTACGGGGCTTTTCTGTCGTACGTACGTGGCATTTTCCATGACGTTTGTACTTGTAAGATTTTTGCACCTTGGCTAAAAGGGACCAACAAAATGTACAGGGATTTGATGATATCCATGAACTGTGAAAAAAAACAGCAAAAGTTCAGTGGTATGAGCTCAGTCAAAAAATACAACAACTGTATTTTAAAGTAGACGTGTTTTACATGTTTCTTATTCAAAATATTGAGATATATTTGACTTCAATTTGGCTCATGAATGTATATGCCAGTACCTTGGTGTTTTCATCAACCATTGTACAATACACATAATTGTACCATATAAATAAGATTGTATTTGACAATGCTTCAATTTTGTATGACGTAAGGCTACTGACTGAAGCTCATTCAGACATGGATAGAAAATTTCGCTTTGCTCTGAACTCGAGCAAACTATGGGACGATTCACTGTCAATGTGGGCGGATATAATTGCCAATGAGATGTCTGCATTTGGGGTAATTCTTTGATTGCGTTCAACTGCTAAGTTGCATCCGCTCCTGAGGCGTCGCAAAAAAAGATGTCGAAAAAATGTAACAAAATAATTTTAGTTTTTAGGGGCTCATCACCTTCCTTAATTGACGTTGAATCGGCCCAATATTTCTGATAATGGCCTTAAGTCGAAGACAATCTACTCCAAAACTACGCAAAACGACCACAATGAACATCAAATAGTGGCATGTTTGTATCTGTAAATATGGAATTTTTGTAAGCCATAAGTAAAATACTGAGGCGTGTACGTAAAGATTGTCACTTTTAGGTGTACATGTGACTGTTTGCTCGGTAACAAGAGAGTGTTACACTGTAACATAGGGTTTTGTAATGGTTTTGCTACCGTTAAAAGAATAGGGCTGTGTTTTTTGGTGTTTTTAAACAAGAGAGCTTGTAGAATTTGGGATTCAGGTGTACATGTATGATAAGTGTTTGCAGTCCTCGCTGTTCTTTCAATGCATAGTAATAAAGGCAAGAGCAAGTGTGACATTTTCTACAAGTGTGCGTCCGTTGATTTCTTGTTAGGTGGTGTAGAATGTAGCTGAGAGTTAATCACAATTTTTGCTAGTCGTCGTTACGTTTGAGTCTGATACAACAACTATAAAAGGAAGCCCTAGCTAGCAGCAGAGAATTCCGGTGGTATAAATTGATGGAATTTGCGTTATTGTTCCTTTTTTTCCAACTTGAAACAAACCCTTGGAGGGGGTAAAAAAAAGCACAAACTTTTGTAAAAGATTTATGACAAGCCGCTAGGGGGCCCAAACTTACACTTAAGATATACCCCCAAAACCTATCCACTACTCAAAAATCACGACAATGGCACTTCCTGAACTTTGCCGCCCATTATCGAACTTGACCTTCCTCTTCCTTAACCTTACATACCTACTAAATATTATCAAGATCCATCCACAGCACCTCGAATTATTCTGATAAGAAACCCAAAAAGTCCGCTGCAGTAACGTAGAAATCCGCGAGAAGGCCCATTTTCTTGACCTTTGTCTCCCCAACAGTTACTTACCTATAAATCATCATGAACATCCATCCATTGCTTCAAGACTCATGTCGCCTGCATCCACAGTCACTTCACTATAGTATAGCCAAACCGAAAGTATAACCTTCTGGCGAAGGTAAAAATACCAGTGTCTAAAATATCCTGAGAAAACCATGTGATGAATATATAAACGTACCATAGACACAATCGGTAGACATTTTGAAAAGACAAGCCACATGTACTTGTTAAACATACTTCTTTAATACTGAGGTATACAAAAGTGAAAACTCTGGGAAAATAATGACAACGTACTATGCTACATATGGTGCAACATATAAAAAATAAAGAAAACATTTTCGTTAACACAGAAATACCCTCTAAATTCATTTTAAATAGAACAAAAACGTTACAATAAGGTGTTTCAATAGTTAGTTCACTACATATGAGGTAAGTATTGCATGAGCACCTGGGTTTTTCTACACCCCTACCGATATCGATAAACCTTTCAGCCCCTACGTTTCAAATGGGGTATACCATTTATCGTTATCACCTCTTTCCATAACATCATAGGCCGTTAAAAATGACATAACAGTTGTATACAGTTTCAAAACAGACATCATATGAACAGTGGAAAATTAAATCAAGCGTTTTTATGCTGATTGTTGTGAGTTGTGTTCACGCAATTGATATTCTACTTCTTCTAACATACAATTTATTGCTTCAGAGCAACAGTGGTACAAAGCATTTATCAGAAAGTTCTGCAAACATTATTTGAGTGTAAGGCTAATTCTTGCACAATTATGACGGTCAACTTTCCAGACATTGCGACTTAATTCAGACATACAAAAGATAAATTTGTCAGCAAAGGCTTTGGAAAATATGGACACGTGTGCTTCTTTCAAAATACTGAATTTGGTTGGTTGGTTGGTTGTATCTCCTAGAAGGTATGAGTCAACATGTTCTAAATGATGCCATAAAGAAAGCTCCGTCTCTGAGGCGTTACCAAAAATTTTGAAATCCGAGCAAGATCAGTTTCTAGTTAATGGATGAGTCAAGCCTCCACCAGTCTCAGTGGATCGGTAGTCTAATTGTAGAAATGGGACAAATAGAGTCAATAGCACGGCCATTGGGGGAGGATACAGATTGTTCTGGCCGGCTGACTCCCCTAGCGTACTATTGACTCTATTTGTCCAATTTCTACAATTAGACCACCGATCCACGGAGACTGGTAGAGGATGAGTCTACAAAGCGGTCATTGCAGGAGGCTTGGCGTACGCCCTCGGTACGTAACCGTGTTTCTTCTGCGCGGCAGAGTACGCCCATAGCCACTCCTCCTGGTCCTGGTTCTCCAGGTCTGCGTACAGGTAGTCCCCCTGCGTCACAGTGAGATCGTCCGGTGCCTTGGCGTCGTAGTCGTACAGAGCGATGAGCTCCGTGCCCCTGGGCCGGGTGATGGGCAGGCGCGCCCGCATGGTCGGGTGGTCTAACAACCGGTCATCGGATTCTGGAAAAAAGGGGTAAGAATGAAATGATCAGAGACAACAAACAAGCGCTGTGCACACAAGAAATCAAACTTTCGCGTCATTGCGAACACGTCACAAGTATCATAATAGTGTATAAATGTGTACTAACGTAATTGAGCAGCAATAAGCCAGTTCACCTTTCCAAGTGCGCATGTTTATTGTCGTAAAAGGTCATTGGAGGTGAACTTTGACCTCAAAACCAAAATACGTCACGACTGAACATGTGCACTGGGAACTTTGAACTTGCCTTTGCAGCTGCAATGACATTTAAAAGTTGTGCACAATTTTTTTCATCAAATACACCAACCCAATAATTTTCCTACGTAACTCTTACAACAAAGTCTTAACATACCTGAGAAAGGTGCATATGCCTCCTGTGAGGATAGGTCCGGACTTAAGAAGTTGCTAGGAACGAAGCCTTCTTGATTGTTCCCCCTTAGAACCCAAAACCACAACGGGTCCTCCTTGTTTAAAACTGTCACCCACTCTCCCCTCTCCACGTTCAAATCGTTCTCATCCCTGGCCGTGAAGTCAAACAACACCAAGTATTTCCCCATGTGTTCTTTCTTAAACATGCTTGTTTCAGAAGTCTGTGAAGCGATAGAAGATGGCGGATGAATTCCGGACGATAACGAATCCCCGTCGGAAGCCGAGTACCCGTCGTCGGCGAAGTCGTCAATGTTCGTGCCTTCGGGTGCGCAGTACCCGGATGGAATGAAACCTTCCCTCCCATTGGGTGATATGACGTAGATCCAATCGTTCTCGGTGTATAAAACGTACACGGTGTCGCCGCGTTTGACGTCCAGTTCGTCTTCTACGCAGGGGGAGAAGTTGCGAACGACGACCATGCGAGAGCTGGTCTTCAGTCCTTGTTCTTTTTCCAGCCCGACCCGTACCAGTGTGTCCACGCTGTCGCTACCCGTAATACGGCCGGGGACGGGCTTCACTGGTTGGTGCCGTTCTCTCGCTGGAACACGGAAGAAACGTTCGAAAACTTTGATTTTTAAAACCTTTTTCTTTAAATTCCAAAAGTAACATAAAAAAATTATTCAGACAACACAAAACAAACAATAAGTACAAAGAAATACAATCGATCCTGACTGGTACAAAAAGAATCAATACTAGATAGCAAAGAGTTTATAAAGTTAATAAAATCAACGATTGCTAGAAACTTGGGGGTTTGGGGGTCAAAAGAAAAGATACATGGTTGAACTAGATCAGATTGTACAAATCAATATATAAAATGGCTGGTTTTTATAACCAGGAAAATCATGATAGCATACAGTTTATAAAGTTAATAAAATTAACGATTGCTACAAAATTTTGGCAATTTTCTATACTTTTTAAAGCTATCTATAGTATAATGGAAATACGTATGGTAAAGTCAGTATTTACCACTACCACGGTCAATATTGATGTAGTATTTGCAGTACATGTAGTTTATGTTTGGAAAATTGTTAAGTAGGCGGCATAATTAACATTTTTGCTGTAATTGATCGCTCTTTATATCGGAGTTACAGTCAAACCTGCCCAAGTCGACCACCCGGGGGACCGGGAAAAACGGTCGATTTGGACAGGTGGTCGCTGAGAAGAGTATCAACTCAAAACATTCCGGTGCAAAGTATAAATGGTTTCCGCTGTGTTTAATGGCAAATAGCAAGCACACTGCACGCACACTGTAAACTGTAAATTTAACCCCAAGATTTTATCGAGCTTTTATTCGATACAGTGTTCTTAAGCTCCATATTTGTACACTAACGTTTCAGACAGTAAGGGAACTTTGATGCTGTCAGTTACCATACAAGCCTTTATGCGTCGCTGTGTTCTTGATCGCCGTATCTGAAATAACGGTGCACCTTTCTAATTCAATGCCCGGTATGTCCCGATAGCGTACTTACCCACGGGTAAAGTACAGTTGAACAAAAGCACTCACACAGATCTTTCTTAAAAGGTATGAGCTACACAGATCTTTCTTGAAAAAGTATGAGGCTATATACGTTTCAGCATTCGTTCACCTTATGATGATATAGATTGAAAAAAAACTTCTGTAACAACTAAATTCGGATTTTCTTACAACGAAATTTCCTTACAGTAGACTGCCCCATTGACCCACCCATTGACCACCGCCATCTGTATTCTAAACATAACATCGTAATGGCAGTCAAAATCCGTCGCAAACTGGCCGATTTCGGCACAAAATCGCGCTAGTTATCATCAAAAATCGATGGAAACCTCAATTTTGAAAATGATGCGGTCGTTATGGGTCCCAATTTGGGCCGGTCGTGGTCGCGTTGACCAGGTGGTCGTTGAAAAAAGGTCGCTTAATGCTTACGTCAATGGGAAAAAAATTCGGGACCGGGAAAAAGCGGTCGAAATGGCCAGGTGGTCGCTGAGAAGAGGTGGTCGCTTGGGCAGGTTCGACTGTATGTATTTATTGGAATGCTGCAACTCGGCAGTACTGAAGTGCCACCTAGTAATACATGATGGTACTGCAGCCTTAGGACTGAGTCCCGAGATAGAGGCGCCCGTCGATGCGAACGACTGAACAAAATCTGGTGTCGCTCGTCACCCCACCCAACCAGAAACCATTAGATGAGATACTGTCACTCATGAGTGTAATTACTATGCCTCTGACATTGTTTACAACGAGACATACGATCCACTATTCCTCCGACCATGACGACACTCCAATGCCACCAGAAACCCAACTCTAGCAACATTCTAACATGGTTGAAATATACAAGAACGTAAAGTCTAAGACATACATCAATCTTCAAAAGTCACAACTACATTGTGTTCTAAAATCATCACCATCACTTCGGGTATCCAGTCAAAGTCGATGTTTTTCTTCAGTATGTTTAGGCTGTTGATGTTCTACCCTGAATGAAACGCGATATTGTTACAGTCCCGACTGCTAAACGATGGCAATGACCCATGAATTCCTCGAGTCTGGGAACTGCTGTTGTCTGGACGCTATGGGCCCCTCCTAGGGGACCGTCCGTCACTGAGGGGGCGGCTAGGATCTAGGAGCGTGACTGAATCAGGCTTGAATTTCCTGTCCCTTGGCGTCAATATACTAGTAGTCCAGAACTCGGGAGTACGGGAGCCCCAGGCAGTTATGTCCCGTTTCCGAAACGGGACCAGACCGGGATGTTTGCGGGAACGAAAAATGAAACCGTTTA
This sequence comes from Branchiostoma floridae, assembly GCF_000003815.2. Lineage (NCBI taxonomy): Eukaryota > Metazoa > Chordata > Leptocardii > Amphioxiformes > Branchiostomatidae > Branchiostoma > Branchiostoma floridae. The sequence goes on along the minus strand of NC_049987.1, from coordinate 14,855,816 downwards.
CCAAGGAATATACACAAATCATGCTTCTGACTAATTTTCCTTTTTAAGTTCTGACTCTGAGTGTTTTGTTGCCTTTCTTATCACGTATCACGAAAGCTACCCGACCGGGCCCGGAATTGGGACCAAGGCCCTAACTAACAAGAATGAAACTCAGGCTAGACTAGGGTCTACGCATGCGCAACGAATGGAGGATCTACCAACTGAAATGCGGAGCAAATTTGGACCCCTTTCCTCATAATGTCTGGACAATCCCCTTCTATCACCCCCTCCCCCTTTAATGATCATTACAGGTCTGTCCCTAATAACTTCTGAACAACAGCAATGGAAACCTCTTTGAGAACAGCATGACCATTCAAGTTCAACTTTACCCTGTTTAGAATAGACCTCTTCATAGATCCTTTCTCTATCCATTGACTTTTCTATGGTGAAGAAATATCGACTTCGTCACACAATACAAAAGTCTGATAGTAATTCCCTCCAGAAATGCCGTATTACAAGCCAAGTGACCTGTATCTAACATGACTCAATCGTGTATATACTGCATCAATGGATATTGTAATCTCCTATTATTTCCAGGGAGACTGCAACCTACAGCATAGGCGCCTTTTTATATGTGAATTCAGACATAGCCTCAAAGTTAAGGCTTCTTGGGATAACCAGTCACTTTTTTGCAATATCTCCATGGACCCTAAATTTCTCGTGGTGCTAATTTTGTTTGTAATACTCTGATAGAAATGCAATACAATGGTAGCCAACACGCATTTACACATTTCTCTCATTTCTTTTTCTTTACAGGTACCTTTCGATATGCCTTGCGTCCGAGGCTATACGTTATAGTATCCAACTCTCGTCTCCAGTCGACTCCCGCATTCGACACGGGTCACCGCACACAAAAGAAATCCTGACCCGCCAAAAACCAGACTGAAAGAACGGGCTGTGTTTTTTTGTGCTCGCCCTGAATTCTTTTCCAATTGAAGCCTGTCACTTCAGTGTTTGCTAGAACGTTAAATGGTTTTCTATTCGCTTTCAAGTTTTCATGATAGACTACAAAATAACTGTAGAGCAACTGACACGGAAAGAATAAAGTTTTCACGTTTTGGTACAGCTTGATTTCCCTTTTGCGGTGCAGTGAACTGAAATAAGCAAGCGACTAGTCTAAAATTGCTTCGCCAAAGCTGAAAAGCCTGTAGGAATTTTGAACAACAATGGGACAAAGAATAGTCGACGCTGTCGTTTCCAGGATCTTTATCTGCCTTTTGGAAGAAAATAACACGCAAGAACGGTATGCAATTTAGGTAAGTTGTGCCCCCCCCCTCCTCACCCCATTCAACCTCTTGTGTTATTTTAGCCCCTGATCATAACAATATACCTGCATACCTGCATAATATGGCGTTCTTGGCAGTAACGTAGGAGTAAAACACGTTTAACACCAACACGTTTCATTGTAGACAGTAATGATAACGATAGGTCCCTAGACAAGCAGATCGCGATCGTTGACCCTACTTGCTATCTAAAATCACACGTACAAGTGATCAACGTTAACATAATATGAAACACACTAAAACAAGCATAGACAAAACACTTAACCTTCCGCTAATTGTTCATTAATTAACACAAAAGATTGTAGAAATGGACAAAAGCAAACCTTTCTTTCGCTTCCGGCCAAGAATTCTCGCCGGACAGAAGAACGCCATCTTGTATTTGTGACGTCATGAAAACGTCAGGTGTTTTGCATTGCAAAGCAGGTAAGAACTTTGCGGCGCGCGGGCTTTTCAATGAACCGACGACACAGAAGAGAAAGAAGCTGACGAATTTTCCGTATGAAATGTATTGCACATAGATCCAAAATAGAACGATGTTTTTTTGGTTTTTTTTTATAAATTGAACGTTGCCTATAGTGAATAAAGATATTACAATCAATGTTCTTCCATGACAAAAAATGGTTGATAAACTTTGAACTGTTTTAATGGCTGTTTAAGGTGGTAGAACACATTGTAGACGTGTTGATAGCTATACTTTGGTATGTAACACAAATGTATATCACTTTAAAGACTTGATCCTATTTTACCAAAAACAGACGGACTATTACTGTAACGTTATCAACCGTTAGTGATCAAATAAACTTTATCATTTCATTTTCTTTCAAAGATTTATCTTTGCACACTTGGAGGAAAATAAGTTTTAAAACGAAGAGAAAAACACCAAATAACATTTCTTTTTTCAATTCTTTTTTAATACCATGAAGAATTTTCCAACAATCATCACTTAAATAGTTGCTGATATCAAAGCTAAAAGGTATGTACTGGGAATATTTACTATCTTGCAGCTGTAACTTAAACCAATAAATTCTATTGTAGTACAGGAGCCAATTCCTAAAAGAGGCCTAGAAATGTGATTTCGTTCAACCCATGTTACAGAAAAGGTTTCACCTGATATTTTGATAGAGGGGGTCCATCTGCATCACACCTGATGATTTTTTGGGTCAAATTGTGGTATCATACTCCTGCTAGCGCTAATTAAAGACAATTATTTAGATCTATGGCCCATGGGTATATTTTTTAGCGGAAGGGGCCAAAATCTAAACATCAATATTTTTTCCAGCCTGGCAGAACACCTCCAATCACAACGAGTTATACATCCTACAGTACTCTAGTGGAATGCACACAAAACAAGCTATTGGAAACTTTTGAGTCCTTCTGAAGACTGCCTTACCAGTACTTTTTTTTCCTTGCTGCAATGCAAACTTTCAGTGTTTTGCTTAGTGAGTTGAGTAACCATGCCAATGCCCGATCAATGCTCTGTTTACATAGGCTGGTTATGTAGCACACATGAAAATTAATATCCGCATGTTTATAATTGCGAAAGCCTGAGTTCAAGAAATTGCTGGGGTTTCCGAGTCATCTATTCATACAGGCAAGACAGTTCAAAATGTAGATGTACCAAAACTACTATATACTAATGCTCAAAATCCAACCGACGAAAATGCACAAATGTATTTACCATGATACGGTTAAGGAAAATGGTTACAACTTAGAAGAGAAATGATGACCAAGGCTACCAGACACACCATGTATTACCTGTTCTTGTTTATTTTAACCCAAAAAAAAAACTACATTACCCGTGTTATTGCTGGAATAACACGTTACTGGGATGCTTTTAGCTACTGGTATCCATGAATGCTTACATCTCTAAGAAATTTTTTCCAGCACATTTTGCAGGGAATCTCTCTGAGGTCTGCCATCAAGGAGGGCAGTAAGAAAAGAATTGTACCAACACTGCTACAAATTTAACTAAACGAGCAAATAAACATACAGCACGACTACTTTAATTCTTTCGGCCATACAGACAGTTGTACATTCTTTCATTCAGCTAAAACACACATAATTTTAGTACCATCGCATTAGCTGGCAGTTTCAATGACTTGTCATACCTACTCATATATTCAGTTTAAACAAACATGTCAATGACATTGTAAACACTTTTCACAGTCACAGTCTTTTCATATCAAACTCCAAATTGGCAGTTTTGTGCTTAAGTCTTAACCAAGCGTCAGAAACTGAGTTGAACTGCGTCCAGTTAAAATAAACAACCAGAAAGAAAGTACATATTCATATACACATACGGGTTTCAATTGTGAGAATATCTAAAAAAATGCACCAACCAAAACTAAGTCTATCTGTTACAATCCAATCCTGTCTATTGTATCAATTGGCAAATTAATTTGAACAAAAAAGCTCACAAAATACAGCTTTTTCTTTCCACCCCTTGCTGTTACACAAATTGCATATCTATAATAACATATAACAATTGTTCTAGATTAGTCGTCATCTTGCGGGGAGTTTGATTTTGAACTCTTGGCTCTGCTCTGCATGGATTGTAGCGCTCGCTCCCGTAACTTTCTCTCGAGTTCGTCAAGGTTGTCATCTTCCTCGCCACTTTCTGAGCCCTGAAAAACACAAGAAAGAAGCCATGTTTGTGTCATTTTTTATTTTTCAAGTAAAACAAAGTTTCATAGAAAGTACATACATTATGGTGTTAAAAATACACATGTGGTCATCACTGCAGCAAGTTTACAGAACTATGTGTCTTTAACAGAAAGATTCCATTTTTTTCTTGTCCTTTACACAAAGAGTTTAAGATACAATAACTACACTGGTTTTATTAGTTTTTAGCAATGAACAGTTCCATAAACTGCAGAAATGGCAAAGCGACTAGAAGGGAAGTAGCCTCTTTTAGAGGAGAGCGAAATATTCTTCATAGAAAAAACTAAAAGACCTACTAAAGAGGGGCACACAAAAAAACACCTCATATCCACTTTCACAGACCTGGTACTTCATGTTTCATATAAGGTAGATATTTACATTAATATTCCTCTTTGTCCTTCAATCTGAGAGGTCCTGGTCCACAATAGACTCCCCCTAGGACCAATGTAGAAAGTTCTATATTAGCAATATGGTGCACTCACTACACAAAGCCTGATGTCTTCTAACAACTGGTCCAAAATCACACACCCTGATTGGCTAAGCATCCTGATTGGATAAGAATCTTGATTGGCTAAGAAGCCTGATTGAATTAGGGCAGTATCTGTATCCACAGCTTTACTAGGATGCTTGAAAGCAGAAAAGCAAAAATTGAAAAAATGTTTATCAATTCACCTCTTTCTCCTCTTCTTTCTCCTTCTTGTGTTTCTTGTGCTTGGACTTGTGCTTGTGCTTCTTGTGCTTTTTGTGCTTCTTCTCCTTCTTGGACTTCTTCTTTATTTCGGCATCAGACTCCTTAAGAAACAAGAACAGCAAGTATAAACTTCAGCACTTCAGTACACATTACATGTACAGGAAATATATGACTATGTCCAGTGTATGAAGTCCACAATTGCTAAACACATTGGCAGTTCAAATCATTCTCTTGAGCAGGATTTTATGATAGGGGGTCCAAATTTAGTTGTGCGGAGAGAACTACAGGCCCAAGTACTGTAGGGAGGTTCAACCTTCCATGGTGCAGAGTTTTGGAGAATTTCAAGTTAAAATGGTGCATTCTAAGGTATCTTGAGAGGCAAAATTACTGGAAGAAAGTACCAGGTATCATTCCTAGACAATCAGAATTTCATGCTTGTCAAAAGATCTGCTCCACAGTATAAGAGCCTCTTTAGGGCGTCTTGTGTCCAATTTCTTATTATTTTAAGAACAGTGCGTCATTGGGACGCCTGGACACATGCCCGGCTAAAAGCCAGCTCTTGAGAGCACTATTCTTACCTTGTCAGGGCTTTCAGAACCGGAGTCTTCCTTCTTGCTCTTCTTCTTCGGGGTTGGTTTTGGAGATGGACTTCTGGAGCCGGAAGGCGAGCGTGACGGTTTCTTCTTCATCACAGGAGCTCGAGCTGGAGATGGGGATCTCTCCCTGTGGAAACAAAAAAAACATTCATCAATTTACTGAAGCAAAACTTGTTGCAGACACATATTTGCACAAACTTTAAACTGTAGTACTGCTGCACTGTAGTACCAACCTAAACAGTGCAAGGAAAGACTTGAGGGTGTATTACATACAATAAAATAGGATGTAAGCAAAACCTAATTACAAACCTTACTGCCTCTCTCTGAACTTAAATCTGAAAGGCTATGGCTAACTTCAACATTACAAACAAGTAATACAACTTTTTTTGTCTTTCGCCGCGCTTCCGCGGCGAAAGGCAATCAGACCGATATTAGATTTCTGTCCGTCTGTCCGTCCGTCCGTCCGTCCGGGTCGACCATGCCATACCGTGCTAGCGAGATATTCTACCCTGTAGATTCGACGGTATGTAACGTTATGACATACGTATCGGCCTACCATGAATGTGCTGCTTGGTTTGCGGTCCATGCCATATCGTGCTAGCGAGATATTCTACCCTGCAGATTCGACGGTATGTAACGTTATGACATACGTATCGGCCTACCATGAATGTGCTGCTTGGTTTCTGTATGGCTTATAAGCAGGAATTTGCAGAGACGGATGTGAACGGTGAGGATTTCTTCGTAAGATTGTATACAATTTATAAACTAACATGTTCGCTGTTTGGTTATAATAAAACAGACATTGTAGAGAACAGTTTGACATGTCATTTACTTTGTTTTATGGAAAATCACCGCTACAAAATCTAGAATTGTGTAAGATGCGTGCGCCGCATCTGACATGGTGTGGGAGGGGGGCGTATTCGGAAATTTCTTACTCTAAGAAATTTCAGGCTATTTTCGTGTAACAAACTTCTTTCAGCAAAATAGTAGCCCTCGGATGCGTTGAAAATAGAATTACCCACATTTAATTTATAATTTCGAAAGGGAAGATTCTGACCGAGCTCGACGGAGTGAGTCTGACGCGTGACGTCACGACTCCGTCAAGTAAAAGCATAATTGCGTTACTAAAAGAAACGAAACGTTCCATTAAACATACCACGGACCTGTTTTAGTTTAAAATATCTACCTTTCACATGATCTTGCCATTAAAAAAAATATTTCCATTACTGTATATGCCATGTTAATATTTTATGTTCAGTTGTTTATGGTGACAATACTTTGTTTGTTCTTGCAGAAATTCAGGACACATCTACTGATAAATTTGATTACTACAGTGCACTTTCATAAAACCCTGTTGTACTGTAACAGAGCCGTTCTTAACAGCGAAACAATCCGAATAAAGTTAACATCATTCATGCAGTTGTGTTATTATACAGTTCAAGTAAAATATACTCTGTGAGAACCACTACCTTACTAAACAGTTATATAACCTAGCACTTGACCAAACTGTGCCAGAGCTGCCAACGTTGCAGACTTGGCACCCACGCTTGACCAAACTATGCCAAACAATTTTACCTACACAATATAAGTAAGCGAAAGACTAGCTTTTTTCAGAAGCTCTTGTTTTCCAACAATTAAATGCGTAAATGTGAAGACTGAAGAGTGAGCTGTATATCAGTGTTCAATTACAACATAACCCTATACAACTTTCTAGGTTCCCAAATCAGGTGCACAGTTCCAAGTTGGGGTGCACAAAAGTGCATACTCAATCAGCATTCATAGCCTCAAAACAACTACTCTTACTGGCCTGCCTGTAAGAAACTACTGTTGGTACATACCCTGAAGCACTTCTTTTTCTCCGTTTTACGGGACTTGGGGACACTTCCTTCACTGGTTTCTTTGGTGACCCAGCTGACCAGCGCTGTGGAGACGAGGCAGACCTGCGCCGTGGTGACGAGTTGGACCTCCGTCTCGGTGACACGTCCTGTTGTTTCCGCCGGGGCGACATTTTGCGTGGAGATCGGGAGGACCGGGACTGCCTTCTCAGCTGTGGGGAGGGCGTGCGGCGGCGCCGGGGAGGGGGGGAGGGGGAACGCCGTTTACGGACCGGGGAGGGCGACTCCCTGTGGGGGGAGGGGGCACGGCGCTTGGGAGGCGGGGATGCGGATGGGGAATGGTCTCTACTGGGTCGCGCCCGTTTGGGTGATCGCCTTGGGGACGGGCTCATGCGTCTCCTAGGGGGCGGGGTGAGGGGCGATCTACGCCTCGGCGGTGGTGTCGGGGATCGACGTCTTCTCTGTGGCGGTGGGGTGACGGATCGTCTTCTGGGAGACGGGCTTCGTCGCCGGCGTGGGGACGGGGTCCTACGTCTTCTAGGAGATGGGGAACGTCTTCTGGGCGAAGGAGTGGTGCGTCTTCTCGGAGACGGAGTGCCCCGCCTTCTCGGAGAGGGTGACCGGCGTCTCGGAGAGCGTGAGAACGAGCGGCGTCTTCTGCGAGGGGGAGGCGAGGGACTGTATCGTGGTCTGCGGAGGATCGGGGAGGGGGTGCGTCTTCTAGGGTACGGCGATCTTCCGCGTCTCCTGTGCAAATATATAGAAAGATAATCAGTTTTCATTAACTACTGAAAACATTATATCTAGTATAGTACAACTTCTTAACAGGAAATTTACAGTTTCTTTAAGAAAATGGGCTGCTCACCTTGGAGATGCTCTACGTCTGTCTGGGGAGGAGCTCCGTCTTCGTCTCCGTGGTGACCTGGAGCGAGACCGGCTGTAGGACCGCTGGCGACGCCCGCCTTCCTTCCCTGACTTCTTCCTGTCATCTTCATCAGAAGACGACGAGGAGGAATCTGAAGAAAAGCAATTTCTCAGTCAATCTTAGATGTACTAGATTAGATGTACAAAGGGCAAAAATCTTATACAACTGCATTGTATCATGAATCATACATAATAGAAAAACAAACAGTAATGGGAGATAGATCTTTAAGCATGAAGCTGACAATGTTCCACATTCCTTACCTGAGGGAGAGGAGTGTTGCTTTCTGTACTGTCGTCTCTGCTGCAGACCATCTGGCTTTGGTACGTATTCATACGCAGGACCAGCTTCTAATGTGAAATACAAGACACAGGCCATAAATATGGGATACCACCATGCTGAAATAGATACTTAAGTTAGATACACCAGTATGACAAGAGTATGTATGATAAAATGTTATCTATTGCATGTTTGTGCAAAAAAGGGCAAGTGATGTCTGTAATACCATCAGCATCCCCCGAATCCCGACTCTTCTCCTTCTCCAGTTTAGCCTTGTAGTGTGCAGGTGGTGGGGAGGGTGAGCCCAGGGGGCGGACAACAGCTATCTTCTTCTCCTCCTGAGGGTCAAACAAACAAACAAACAGGTCACAAGAATTCGTGCTGTTCCAGGCAATACAAAATTGAAAACAAGACAGAAATTTTAGGACAGCTGATGGGATTTAGAACTAGAATCCTAAAACTCTCTTGCAACTCAATGGCTAAATGAAGGAGTCTACAGTGGTAGCAATTAACTATTGATGACTGACTGCATGCAGCAACCATTCAAGAAGATTTGAGATGAATACTGACTGTAATTGCAAGACCAAACCAGAGAGTCAGAGACACATAAATTTGTCCTCCAACTTTGTTAATATTTCGTCCCTTCAATACTAAGCCTCTAACACACACAGGCACACATAATATACTAGAGAAAATTTCAACCTTTACTTCTGTTTCCGTCTTCGGTTTGGGCTCTGGTGACTTGTCCTTCCGGCTGGGTGATGCGGCTGGTTTCTGCGACCGCTTGGCTGGCGAGGATGGTCGTCTCTGTCGCCTCACTGGTGACCTTGAACCAGATGATCCTGACGATCCAGAGCTTGACCTTGACCGAGACCGCCCTCTGCGACGCTCCCTGGAAAGTAAGGCTTGTTAGATACAGTGGTGATTCCTGAAAATTCCTTTCACATTATCCTTTTGACTAAAACACCATGAACCCAAAATCTTTTATTTTTCTAAAGACTATAGCTTTCGCTCATAACTAAGCAGAACCTACTTTTCATCATTAAATCTACTACTTGCAAGTGTAAACAACCTGAGAGAATGCATTTTTGTGGAGACAATTCTTCCAGATTCTTAGATTCTAACTCTAAGTCTTGAAAAAAGTTTTTGCCCAAGCTAACAATACAAAACATTTAAATAGTGGATGGATGTCTTAAAATACACAGAAAATTTATAGATAGTCCATTAAATGGCTGAATTTGAGGAGATACCCTAGTCAAATCCCCAAAATTCATCTATAACAATTCACACATATGATTTTGAAAATTCTAGCCAGTTTGCTTGCTACTGGAATGTCAAGTGAAGCCTATCTACATAATAATGCAAAAATATAACCAACTCAAATACATAAAATACTATACAAAAAAAAGCAAACAACCGTTTTACTTCTCCAGTAACCAAACTACAAATACAGCATGCAAAAAGGCAGCACAAAAACTTTCTCTTTGGCAATGAGCCACCAAACTGTCAGATTTTTCAGGCACCTGCACCAGTGCAAGGAGCCACACAACTGTTCCAAAGCTGTCATCATCTCCATTGTTTTGTTTGTTTGTTTGTTTGTTTGTTTGTTTTTACACCAACAAAGGTTCAGCTGTACCTTTGTAGCAGCCAACCTCTCCCCCTCTGTGGTCTATGGTACAAATAAAGTACATGTGATCGTGAAACAGTCTGTTCTCACATATTGAATGAACGGCAGTTAGATTGAAGGACTGAATGGATGGCAGTAAGAGACAACCACACGCACATTACATGCACACTAAGATAAGTAAGAACAGAGCTTGACTGACAATCATCTCCTATGTCTTTGTTTGAATTATCTTTCTAACCCTTAAGTGTCTAGCAAGGAAGAACAAGGCACCTTAAACAGTCCCTGGCACTTAAAAAGTATAACCAAAGTTTTAACCCTTCCTGTCCCAACTATTAGTTGATGGGTACACTATATGTAGATGAGTAGAACAACACTATTCTAAACTCTTTTCAACATTCTTCAACATTGAAGCAATTGTATGCTCAATAGCATTATGTACGGCTGTTCCACCCCACATTTAGAATGTACAGTATACAGATATTTTTTTTTTTTAAATAAGTACTTCGACTTTGAAAAAAAAAAGCAAATGCCACAACACCGACGTTCACACCAAAAGATTTCTGAAAACTGCCACTTCAAATCACACTGAAAGGTCAGCAACACAGAAGTCTTTAACTTAAGGTGGAAAGTACCTTTGGGTCATCCAACCTCTTCCCCTGTCAGCTCTATAATACAAATAGAGGCACATAAATATACTATCAATGCCATATGCTTTCAAACATCTTTTTCAGTTTTAGTATAGGGACTTAGGGAAAAAAATCAAACTTGTAATGACCCCTACATCTGACAAAAGTTATGCTTTTTGCAATCCACCAGATTTCAACCATAAGCCTTTACAACTTCATTTCTACATCTACTATATATAATTATATATATTTTCTTGTTTAAGGTGAATATACATGTCCAGTTTTCAACTCTGATATGCCACAGTTAAAATATCTATATAGTCAGTTCCTCTTGTGTGTTTTCAATATGCTAATGTCACAGACTGAACTTTGAACTATGACTTTTGACACTGACTCACCTGTTGCGTCGGGACGGCCGTGGCGGGGACCTGCGTCGTGGCGGCGAGCGACGGCGTGGTGAACGCGACCTGAGACGGGAGAAACATCTGTACTTGTCTCACCTGGCCCTTTGAGATTCAGGCTTTCTGGGCACCCTTAGTCTGCAACAATAGGCTACACCAGTCAAGGGTGCACTCCTGGCGCCACAATGGGACTGTGATGCCTTAAACATCACAACACACCTGACAGGCTCTACAATATACTGTAAATTCATTCATTTTTGTTGGGACTTAGCTCCGTAGTAAAAATGGGAAGGACGTTTACTGTTATAATTTTGTGGATGAAATACTTCTGTAGGACAGTAATAATACATTGGAAACGCACATTTGCAGTGTGGGCACTGTAAAAACTGCCAACATTTCAAGATTTACAGCACTCTCAGGACCAACTATATCATCACACTACTGACTTGAAGTCTGGAAAGTTTTCTTAAATCTTTCACACATTTGAGAATGAAGGAAAAGGGGAGCTTTTTGATGCAACCAAGGATCACATTCACAGAACAGGAACAATTCAAATAATAATAATGCTCTTGTAATAACAATACCCAAACTTTGTGAAATACATCCAACCTTGCTGGTGTGTTATGTTGGAAGTCCATTTAATAGGCACAGACAATGTGAATCAAAAAGTAACAATGTGCCAGTTTTTGAACAGTGTAATTTAATGCAATTTGCAGCAATAAATCTAGAACAAGTTTAAATATTAGTTCTTAGTTCCAACAACAGCAATAGTACTTTAACGACAATGACTTCCCCTACCTGGACGATCGCCGCCTTCTACGGGGAGGGCTTCGGCGTGGGGATCTAGATCTGCGAGGGGATCTGGATCTGGACCGCGACCGAGATCGTGAGCGAGACCGTCTACGGTCACGCTTCTTGTCATGTTCGCTACTAACGATGGGAAGAAAAGGTTGTTAACTTAGCTCCCAAGTTACATGGGCAAACGTATCAAAATACACCAATACTTCTTCCTAATTCTACTTAAAAGGTGATCATCATGATCAAATGTGAACGCAATATAAAAAAAGGCTAGTGACCACTTTTTAACATAAGTGTAGAGACGATGGATTCTATTATCAATTCAAGGAATGAATTTCCTTCCTCTTTTATCTTTACCTCTTCTTTGCAGGAGTGTCAGCCTCAGCTTTCTTGGGAGAGGGGCTCCTTTTCTTGGTTTCTTCCTTGGAGGGAGACTTGGACTCTGAGCTAAAAACAGAGATAATACAAGACGTTACCGACAAGTTTCTCATGGAGTTAGCTGGATCTTTAGTAGTCACAGAAAGTGTCATGAGGTTGAAAAAAGAGTTAGTGATCTGAACATGGCAAAAACTGAAATTTGTCCAGTTATTAGACGTTAAACCGGATAGTGAGTGTGTGAGTGATATTCTTGCAAATATTTGGATACTTTATTCAGCCCATTAGCTATCATACATTAGTTTGTAGGTAGTTAATCTTCCTGGACTTCAAGAAGTTAAAAGCAAATGCATATTACACTGTAGGACATTAGATTTTAATCTAAATGCCACATTCCAAAGAATCATAAAGAAAGTCCAGCTTCCGATTAGGATCTTTTCCCAAGATCACAACATTGGACTTTTATTCAAGTCCTACAATCTTACAGAAACAAGATCATACAAATCCAGTAATGATTTTGTTAGCTGGTACATTTTTACTTTCATACACAGATACACTCACACTCACAAACACACACTCAATAACACAAGCACACACACACACACAAACACACACACACAGGCATGGTTTAGTAAGTGCTTTACTTTAAGGTGCAGACTACCTTTTCTTAGGCTGAGGAGCAGAGGCAGGATTAGCCTGGTTGGGAGACTCCTCCTTAGCAGCCTCCTCAGCATGTGTGCTGGTGTATGTGACATACGTTCACATGTTAGTACAACATTCTATAACTGCTTCAGGGCTGTTTCAAGCTCTTCATTTTTTCTCTTTCAATCATTGTTTGGGAGCTCATGATGTTCATTTTAGTTGTTAAATCTGTCATTTAAAGCTTATGAAAACACATTTTCATCTATTTCATGTAATAAAGTTCAGATTTTGGGGATGGTACGGGTAAAATTTTGGGTTGGTCTGTCCCAACAAGCAAATTTCCATCCTAGGACAGGTTCTGAAGACAGCCCAGAACTTCTTACAGTACAACGACACTTGCTTCCACCATTTGTACTGTATTATTACACCATACATTACAGATGACCAAAGTCACTACTGTTGGAAAAAGCAGTAGCTATTGGCTAACAGTAACATTTAATACCTTGTCAATGCTTTTACAGTACAGCATCTATTTCACTTGGACATAAAAAAATCTCTCAAGGCAGTAATATGTGAAACAATGACAATATACAGCAGAGAACTAACCCCTCCTCTGGTGATCCCTCTGTTTTGTCCTTTTTCTCTTCTTCCCCTTCTTCCACTTTCACTTCTTCCTCCTTATCCTCTTGGTCTTTCAGCTCCTGGTAACGCTTCAGCCCCGCCTGGATACGCTCCTGTTCAAGCTGCAACAGATTCATTCACCTTCAGTTAAAACATTTATATAAAAGAGAAGGGTTAAGTCCTTCCATACTAGATTGTGTATAGGGAAGCACCCATCTCTGTGCCCTTGTGCCACACACTTGTGCAAGCAGATAATACTACTGCAGGGGGCTAGTCCACAAGTTAATGTTTTAACACAATTTGCTAAAAAGTCTGAGGTGGAGTCCAACACAATTTCTAAGACGACCATGAAAAAGCATTTTGCTTCATGTTAAATAGAGGGTGACTGCTTCACCTTCTTTTATTAACCATTTCCATATTGACCATGGGATAAATTTCATTAATGCTGATTGGATAGGGATACCATGTCGGTTCCCATCATGCTTTTAATGTGTGCACCACCTAGCAATTTACAGGAATATTGCATAAGGCACGTCTCCTAAACAACATTGAACCAATGAGGTATAATTGCATTTTCCAAACCTACCTGTCTCTGTTTGATTTCTTCTTTCTTCTTGTCAAGGAACTCGGCAGGAATGCCGGCAATGTTGTCCTGCGCGCTGACCAGAAGTTTCCACAGCTCCCCCATGAACTCTCGCGCATTCTTCCCATTCAGAAACCCCGTCAGGTTGATCTGCATACACTTTGGGTCTGGCTCCTGAGGAAAGATGCATAGGGGAAGACTTGTGGTCAGACAACATGCTACATAAGTTCCTGACGTATTGTACACTATTTCACTTCTTTTAGAAACATAAAGCAGCATCGTTTAGAATACATTTAAGTCATGTGCCTACTCATATGCATCATTGGACTATTTCTTTTTAGATCTACAAAGAGAAATGCTAAGTATATCTAACCACCCCAGAACAAGGTAAAACCCATGCTATCATTATGATACAGACAGAAGGCTTGAACTTTTAAAAACTTTGTGGAAAAACATCTGTTTACTTGTCAAAACTGTTTTTTTTCTAAGTAAACATGTCATTTTCATCACCCAATTTTTTTTCAACAACTGACCCAATTTGTGTTAACATCTGATGTCTATGAAGCTAAATTTACTTCATGTTCTTTCTATTTCCTTTTTTGTATTCTTCAACTCAAGCCAAACACTTCAATTTATATCCATGGCTAATTGGCTATACAAGGTTTTGGCATGTGCAAAAAGACATTCAAAGAGATTCAAAGTGCATTTTTGTCCAGCGTTTGTATTTCCTGCATCCATTACGATATAAATACAAATGCCTTTTCTGTGAAGTCGAAAAAATGCTGAAACAAAAACTAAACTCGTACCTGACTAGAAAAACACCTGCCTCCAGGACATACCTTTCAACTTACGAAAACAAACAAGCTAGTCCCTTCTCTCCTCTAGGTAAGAAAGACAGTTTACCGACCATTTACATATTGGGAGGCCCTGTGTTACCATGACAATACCGTGGCAACGGCTCCTAAAGCCTGGCAGACAGAGCTGAAGAGGGTTTTGGGCCTGAAAACAAGGCAGCAGGTCCGTGGGGGGTCCTTGCTCTGGTACACTCACCTCAATGCGTGAGAATATTTTAGAATAATCTAAAATCATGGGAAATGAAACAGGTAAAATAAGTAGAGCGCACAATGATCCTTGCCCTACAACAATCGCTAGGATGCTGTGGCACTTTAGTGGAAACAAATGAGATAACACAGATGCACAGTCACGTAAAGAGTGAGCCGTCCGTAAAAATCTACACACAAGACATTGTGGAAATGAGCATGGGGTTGGTCTAATGTTGAAAACAAACAAAGATCTTCAAATAAGATCTAGAAGTACCAATTTTCTTACCAGAAAAACAAATACATAATATTTGAAAATTGCATTGATCTATTTCTCCTTTTATCACAGTTCTAATCTGAAAATTAGAATTAAAAAGAAATAGGAAACCTTACAAACCAGAGTAACGAAGTACAAGCCATCCTTCTTCCAAGTTTCAACATTAGGTCAACCCCATCATATCAGAAGTCGAGTCATCTTTACTAACTTTAGATTTCTGTTTAGGTTTAACAGAAACACTCCTACCAACCACAGCACCACTCAAGTCACTTCCAACCTCTGATAACATCAATTAAAAAAGTAATTGTATTCCTCTTTATGATTCCTCAGTCATCGGACGCGACTAATATTACCTTTTCCTCTTCCAGCAGGTTGAAGACGTAATCAATGACTACGTCATCCTCGAATCCAAGCATGTCGTTAATCTTCTGTTTGATCCATGGTTTGATGGTCTCGATGTTGACTTTTGTCATGTCAACCTGTCAATTAAAAAGAAACACAACAGTAGTTAATAAGAATGAATAACAAGCCAAATCATTTATAGTTGATGCCCTTACATGTACAATGTACTTGCATACAATGTATGACTGACATAAAGATGTTTTTGCTTTCATCTGCAATTCTTGCTTAGAACATTCCTACTACCCTTTCGCCAATCAGAGCCCTTCAATTACTATGTTTATATCCACATAGTGCAGAAAAGTGTGGTACTATGAAATCATTTTCAATTTTGCATGTGAGATAGGGCTATTTTTCCATAAAAAGAAGCCACACCCATTTTCTAACTATTGTATTTTCAACTTCTCCACCTACAGATAATCAGGAAAATTGACACTAAATAATACATGATGTACCAACAAGGCCTTGGTGCGTTTATTTCTCCTTTCTCGTTGCCATCTTTGGAAAAGATCTATATGCAAGGAAAGAGCATCCCAACAAACCTTCTTGTCCAAGCCATCTGCAAACTTCATCTGTTTGAGCAGCTTCTTCTGCTTGTTGGCAAAACGGTTGTCCTGCTCGGCACTGGTGCCCTGTAGAGGAATAGATTTTGATCATTGAAGCTAGTTTCTTGTTCAGTTATATGTACTATGTGTGACAATGGCTAGTAGATTCCATGTAGACTGGGACAATGGAGTTGAGTGTTGTCTAATGTTTTCTAAGGAAGCCAGATATTAGAAATTCAAGCACAACTTGAAATAGCCAAGAAAACCTCAAGTTAACCGTACATTCATGCAACATCTTCAGAAACTTTCAAAAGATGCTGCTCTAGTAGCCGAATAGTTGTAGTTTGGAACTTAATTCAAGCCCACATCTGAATTGCCAAGAAGGTTATGTTTTGGTCAATATTCATGTGTGTGGCTGTGAATGTGATCACAATAACTTCAAAATGCATGGGTGGATTGCCTTGATATTGGGCATGTGGGTAGACATTGACAAAAACTCGGAATGATTAGATTTGGGGGCTCATAGGAGCATGATGTAGTACTGAAGTGAAACTTCCAGTTTTTGATGTTCCACATTTAAAATACATGACTGCCATTCAGAAGCACACATATCTAAACCAATCCTGCTTCAACCGGTTACTCGGAACTGGTTGAAACAGGACCTTTACCAATCAATATGTCTGTTGCACTCAACAAATTAACAAAAACAAAGCCAAGATGATGCAGGTATGATATCTGATCAACATTTAAACCAAATATTCTTGAACCAACAAGACAAACATCTTGCACATTTCTGGCTGTTCAAAATTTCCAATTATCACTTAATTTGTTCCATGCTATCTCATGAATAATTTGTACAACAGTAAAGTTATCTATTATTCATAGCAACACATGTTGCATTTCTAAGTAAAACAAACAAAGACACACACTACATTTACAAAAACATCTCCTGAAATTTTGGGATCTTTGAATTTTCTAAATCTACACACTCAGTATGTTGAACTTGATTGCTACACTTGGTTTTGACCTCTAAAAGTTGAGAAGAATTTCGAACATGGTCCAAATTATGAATTTTTTGTTTCAGGATTTTGTGTTAGTTCCTGGTTAGACTACTTTTTCAACCATTCTAAACGAAAAAAAATACGCCCAAAACCAGCAGAAACATTTGTCACTAATCATACTAACATAGCGTTGATTTTCTGTGCCTTTTTTCCCAATTCCAAACGCTAAAGCATCTAAACAAGGAGAAGTAAAACCGGTTCTGTCTGCTTCTAGCGTGCAAGGTAAATTATGGCCGCCATTTTGGAAAATACCTCGTGTTGTCCACAACATTTTCTTTGTCTACATTCTCCCCTTTGCACCAATTAAACCCATTGTGACAATTCCCAGGAAGTCTGCGCTTATCAAAATTGCAAATGCATCGAAAATTTTGAAAATTCTGAGGAAAATAAAGGAGAAATTCGCAAACAAACCCGAAAGAATCCTGCGTCCATCTTGGCTCGTCTGCAGGCAGGGACGCACCACGTGACCAAGGAGGAAATGATTTCCCATGCTGCACAGCGCCAAACCCGGAAGTGACAGAGGACAACAAACACACGTGGTTTTAGCCTCCTTCACAGTTTTCTAGCAATTCAACAATGGGTAATAGTCTATCTAAGGCTGGGAAGGGGAATTTCGGCGTGTCCCACAAAAAGATACGTTCCACAGAAAGATAGCACTGATATGAGTCCGAAAAAAAAGGCAACGTAGGTCAACTTGAGCCATGAAAAACACCTTTTTCTTTTAGGCCACACCAATTTAATTTCTTGGTTCACGGATTCGCTCGCTCCTATTTTTTGGAGAAAAAAATAAAAATAAAAATTACCACTCAGCAAATTTTCACCATTAATGAAACCATTCGCCAACTTTCTGGTGTAGGAAATTGGCCTTTATATTATAAGCTCCTTAAAGTGTGGGTACAGGTGCTGTTACTGTACAACAATAGTGTTTTTGTACTCTTTTCAAGCTGAAAACTTTTTTTTATGTTTTGGATTAGCCGTTACCTTTACCCCAACCATTTTACAATTTTATTTTTATTTTTATTTCGCCCTCTCGCTCCATATTTTTTATGAAAAAATCCGTGAACCAAAAAATTAAATTGGTGTGGCCTTATCTACAAGTACAAACGCATTTATGGACAATTCAAAACTGCCCAGATTTCATACCCCACTATAAGTTCTAACGGCTTTTCAGTGGTTTAAGCCCTTGTCTAATATCACGGAGGTGTCTAGGCCCAGGGGCCAACTGCCGCGCGCGCCTCCCAACATCGTACAAACAGGCGTGTGTTTGTGTTTGTGCGTGTGTTTAATATTTAGCCCTCCGATATCTAAAGTGTGATAGCATTTTGGGGCAGCTGGTATAATTCTCACGGACATGTGTAGGCCACGTTGTTCTTTTGTTCACACTGAGAAAGCAACATGGCGCGAGGAACATGGGTTCTGATCGCGCTCCTCTTAGTGGTCAACCTTGTCCTGGGATTAGAAGAAGGCGCAAGGAAAAAAGGACAAAAAGGTGGAGGCCCTGAGGTAAAACCCGAACCAACGAAACAATCGGAGAGGGAAAGTCAGACTAAAACGCAGGCAAGTAAGAAGGCGAATTCGGCATCTGGGAAGGAAGCAGCTACATCTAAGAAAACTAAAGACATGGAAGGTGGACAAGACGAAGTTTTTGAAGAAGATACCGAAGAATGGCCTCCAAACGGAGTCACGTTAGAAGACGACCCTTCCCTATGGCCTGGGCATTTAGAACCAGTAGGGTCCAAGGCACCAGTCAAGAGGGTAGACGCGCGCAAAGGGTTCCCCTCCCCAAAAGTTTTCCTCGAAGAGTACGCTATCTCCTCCGTTCCTCTGTTGTTCAAAGGAGCTATAACGGACTCAGTGGCCTACAGGAAGTGGAATTCTGACGATTATTTACGGACGTTTCCCGAGGCTGCCACAAAGTTCCATCTTGTTGTGACGAAGAAGAAAGAAGACAGAACGCAGCCTCTCTCGGAGATGACTCTACAACAGTTCCTCGGCAGATATGCTACAGACGACATCTACATGGTCGAGACATTGCCTGAGTTTCTCAAGTAAGTACCTCTAAAGTCTCAAAGTCTCTAATTGTATATGCTCGAAGTAAGTTGAAATCAGTACATCAGTTACCCCTACGCCTTGCTCATATGTGTTTACTACATTGAGCTTTTTATATTATATCCATTTATATGTATAATGCTACAGTCAGTTTATGAGTACTACTATTTTTTAACTTAAATAAATAAGATACCAAAGGAGCTTTATTAACAGTAATATTAGACAGCATCACTCTTTCTGTTTTTGGTAATATGAAGAGAATCCTTCATCTAACGTACAAAATGGTATTAACAATAGATAAACAATACATGTACTATCATGACTCATAACTTTTTGAAATGCACACCTGTTGCTGTGGCACTCTCTGATTGGTCAGTTCCTTCTATGACATCACAAATGTATATTTGAATGTCGCATATACTGAACTGATAACATCTATCTCAGTGCATGACAAGTATGGTTTGTTTAGTCTTTACTAGAATTATAATTTCTACTGTGATTCTTTTGGGATATATGATTGTAACTGATACATTCATTCCTTTTGAACTGTTGCTTTGCACATTTTTTTATTTACATTCAAGTACCAGAAAACTTGCTGATAGTCTGATGTGGATATTTTTTGCAGAAAAGATGTTCCTATGCCAAAACCACTTCTTTGTGAGCCGTTTATTGAGATGCTGCAAGATGCGGTAAAGTGATAATTTACTATACAAAACATTAATTGCATTATCCTTTTATTATAGCAAAACCTACCATGACCTTTTTCTGTTTATTTTAAGTTGGTACCAAAACAATAGTCACTCTAAGTTCAAGGAGTTTTTTCCAACTTTCATCAAGAAAATCATGTTAAGATATCAAATAAAATTAATTTTGTTACTAAATTTGCAAAATTAACAGCAAATTAACCCAGTGAGTGCCATTTCAAGCTGCATACCATCTTTATTCTTGTCACAATTTGTTAGATATAAAGATCTAGAATTGGATTTTAAAAAAAGTTACTTGATAAAAACTTGATTGAAAGAAAATGGCCAAGAAAATGGACAGATGTACTGATTGTGTGCTCCAAGTCATGTGATCAATCAATGATGGACAGAAGGTACTGATTGGCTACTCCATGTCATGTGATCCATGATTGACAGCAGTGATTGGTTACTCCAGGTGTTGTGGTTCAGCAGTGGAGGAACCAGGTCTGTTCTTCACCATGACAACCTGGACAACATCAACTGTCTGCTGGATGGCAGGAAGGAGCTTGTCTTCATCAATTATCAAAAATACAAGAACAAGGTAAATAGATATAAAATACCATATATGTCTCTGTGGCCAAGCAGTAATGCAACCCCGCCGCTTGGCCATCTGGTTCCAATTCCGTGGATATGTGGGCCTGATTCGATCCCAGGGTCGGCTCAGCTTGTACATGTTGTAAGGGATTGCGTTCATCTTTCGAAAGGGACGTAAAATGGGGGTCCTGTATTTGAGAAGGTGCCTGAAGCACGTAAAACAGCCTCATTTACTCAGATTGGGTACCTACTGGCTGCAATAATACACCAAGGTGAATATATCAGATCAGATATTTTAGGTAACTCTTGTGTACATCTTAAGTTACTAGGATGAATGAAATTAATACTTTATCTTGGGTAGGATTAACAAGGGCAGATGTATCTTAAACAGCATTTGATTCTTTGTTTGTCTGAACTTTTGTCACTTGCCAACACTTTGACAAGTCAAAAATGTGTGAAAACATTTTACTCCTTTCGCCTTTTCGGAAGACAACTTTTAGCTTGGACAGAAAGGCCTTTGGGGAAGCTATGATCAGATCAATTTTTTTTCAAAGTTTTTTTTTCCATTTATATTCTTATTGCAAGGTTGGGCAATTAATTTCCCTTGAGTCTTCTTTTTGAAGTACATAATCCTATCACAAATAATAAAAGAATACCGAATGAAACTATTATTTTCACAAACATCATACTCTCCAAGTACAGTACTGTAAATGCATTTAAGTTCCCAGGGATTTAATTTTACTGTAGAGGGAAAAATGACTTTTTGTGGTGGTCTAAAGTTGGCGGTAGCACCATGCACTGTAGTCTCTTATAACTGCTGTGGAAAAATGTCCGCAGTGGTTTTATTAAAGTTCGCGGTGAAGCGGCAACCGTGAAAACCGCGAACATTAAACCACCGCGAAACTTTCTGCATTTAGCATATTGTATTCAACAATTGTTTGAAGTTAACTTTTTTTCTAATTCCAGGTGCCCATTGACCACCCAGATGACAGGTACTCCAGTATGGATGTGGATGCTGTAGATTTTACCAAGTACCCGGGCATGCGTGAGGTGGAGTACTACAGGGTTAACATGACAGCGGGGGACTGTCTCTATGTACCATATATGTGGTGAGTTGGAATCTGAAATCCCCCATTCCAGCCTCAGAAATACACTATATATTATAGTTTTCTGAGGGTTTCTGGAAAAGGCTGACCTGTCTACCTGGGACATGCCATTAGGCTACTAAGAACCCCCATTCATATCCTCACAAACGATCAGACACCAAATTAGACAGCCCAGGTACAGCTTAGCCTTTTCCATAAACCTAATTTCTGAGGATTAGATGAGTGCTTTATCTATTTGATGATAAATAGATATGCCTTAATAGCATGTTGTTAGCTAAAAGTTGGCTATAAAGCACATTTCAACATGAAAACAAGATTTGATTGCATAAACTCACAATCTATGATTACTAATTTATATCATGTTGCTATAGTTTCTAACACAGTCAAACCTGTACAAGTTACCATCTCTACATTAGGACCACCTGTCCAAATTGACACAATTCTGGTGATCCCATGTAAATCCCCTTGACACAAGCAGTAAGAATCCTGTCTATAGTGATCACCTGTCCACATATACCAGATTTTATCAGTCCCCTGATTGGTCTTCCTGGACAGTTTTGACTGTTTCTTACTAATTTCATCCAATCCGTGCGCAGGTTCCATCAGGTGAACTCGTACGGGCGTAACATCGCGGTGAACATCTTCTGGGACCACGATGCCAAGAAGTATGTGAAGATGCTGTCCAAGACCTGTGGCGACGCCCCAGATGATACGACTCTTGCCGACTTTGATTTCAAGGTCCAAGAGACAGAACCAGAAAACAGTCAGGATCTACTGTAAGTTACATACACTAGAAGACCCTAGAATTTTTCAGAATTGGTCATTTGCCTACCTTGTTCCTAGCCTGGAGCCCAGCCTTATTGTGCTTTTAGTTACTCCCCTTCTAAAAGCATAACATTAGGCTGGACTCCAGGCTACCTTGTTCAATGCAATCTGACTAAAAGTCAGGCTATAAACGATCATCTAAACCAAGGCAATTGGTGAGGAGTACAGTACTAGTATATGTTTGCACCTGTTGCCCTTTGAAAGATGTGGCTTTAATGAAGCTGCAGTTTGAGAAGAATCTGATAGGAGGGGCTTGTAAATGAATGGAAAAAAATCTCTTTATTACCTTCGCCAAGAAGGTCATGTTATGGTTAGAAAATTTTTTTTTGTCCCAGTATATAGGTCAATCTCAGATAACTTTGGTAGCTGTGGATGGAATGTCGCGATATTTGGTATTTGAGTTGCGGTTGCGTATAGCAAGGTTTTGTACGAAAATGGTACTGTTGGCGCTTTCTGTCGTGAGTGCAGCGGGGTGAGTGTGTGTGTGTGTGTATTTGCGTACAAGATAACTTTTGACGCTGTGGATCGTTTTGCATTATATTCGGTAGTTATTTAGGGGTTTGGAAAACGACGGTCAAGTTCGATAATGGGCGTCCTGGCGACAAGTTGTGGTACTGCAGCGGAGCGTCAGAGTTGGCGTTATAGTTATCCTGAAGTGGCAGGTTGAGGATTTTTGGCTAGTGGATACGTCTTTGGGTAGGGAGTAAATCGTGTAAGTTTGGGCCCCCTGGCGGCTTGTTTTGAACTGCAGTGGGCGATTTTGTTGTTATCTTTGAAAGAGAGTAAATCAAGCAGTGGTTGGTGGATTTGCATTATTTTTGGTATGTACATACCTTAGGTAATGATTAAAATCCTGAAATGTATTGTATGCAAATCAGGGCTTAATTTACATGATAATTAGAAGAATGTGTAACTGTAAATCCTTCAATTGACCTCTTTTCTGGACAGTCAGTGATAAGTGTCTAAATCAGGGCTTTAGCCAGCTCGAAATTTTTTTCCGTCAGCCAATTACAATCGTCGCGAAAACCGCGAAAATTAATTAGAAGGACTGAACTGAGACCTTGAAAATGGTTTTAATGAGATTATCGTATGCGAAAGGGCGCCGACACACATTGTCAACAATCATAACAATAGCAAAACAAACAGTGTGTGGCTTTTACGGCCGTGGACGGCGTCCCCAAGTCGCCTGTAGCTTCCACCAAGGATTTCTGTCCGTCAAGGTTGACGGATTGGTTTTAAAATTTTTCCGTCAGACGTAGCAAATTTCCGTCAATTGACGGAAAAACGGACGCTGGCTAGACCCCTGGTCTAAATACATCTGTGGTGCAGATTTGTGTTGTTCATGACATATTTGTGTCATCAAAACATAGATGTTATTGTTGCTAACACATTGTTTATTAGTTCTCACTTTGCAAGTGCCATGTTGTTTATTTGTGCACAATGGGAAGGGGTTTCTCCATTTTGATGTCAAGGGGTGTTTTTCCGGGCCTTATTTTGGTGATGCTTACATGTATGTGGCAGGGAAAAGTGGAAGCTTGGTGGTTTGTGGCCTTTTCATTACCTTCGCCAAGAAAGGTGAGTCTTTATGTAGGTCAACAGTATAACTGGAGAACTGATTGATGGATCTTTATGATACTTGGTATTGAGTAGCGGTCGCAGAAAGAAAGGTTGAGTTTGAAAATGGTTCGCCCGGTATCTTTCGTCGGTACTGCAGCGGGCTCAGTGTGTGAGTGTGTGTGTGTGTGTGCGGATAACATAACTTGAGAAGCTATAAAACCTTTAAGTCATTGATAAAGGCATTCTCCATAACGAACCATGATTGTTTGGCGAAGGTATGTGTTTTGTGGAACTCTAGTCTGTGAATCATTTGACTGTGCATATGACAGGCATCATTATGGGAGGCACTGTACTAAGTCAGACATTAACAGTTGTGAATTGAGTCATGTGTAAAGCATTTTGTTTCCTTTTCTCCCACAGAACCTACTTTGTTTCGTACCTTTCCAAGGAGAAAGATGCTAACTTGACCTTCAAGATGTTTGAGGGCAAGATCAAGAAGGTAATTAGCAATCAGAAATGTCTGTTTTTTTTCTTTAATTTCACTCATTTGGATCAAGGACGTTATATATTCTTGTATGACGTCCTTGTTTGGTTATTATAGGTGTATTAAGATGTGTCTTTTGCCTCCCAGGATGACCTGGCTTCAAAACTGACCAACTGGACAGACGAGTGTACCCAAGCGGCTCAAGAGGTGAGTGGACAATGAAATCCTGAGGGGCATAATCAAAAGCAAGTCATGTTTCAAGTTAACGTTAGTCAATTCCTTTTCATTGAATTCTTACCTTTCTGTGTGATCTCAATCTAATATTTGTCCGTGCTAATTTGTGTACGACTTACTGTTTAACATTGACCTTTGACCCTTCTGTACAGATGTTTGATGGGCTGGACGACAGCGGGAATTTCGTATTTGACTATGATGACATGGATGGTCTCACACGAGAGGTAAGAAGGTCTCACACTCACCATCACATGTTGACTTAGATGCTGTGCTTCATAGCCAAGTCATGTGTCTCATTTGTGTATTATCTGATTAGAAAGAAAAGCAATTAATTTTCATAGAAAAATTATGCATATCATTTGTATTTGTGACAAGCGTTATTGATATCATTGATCAAATCAAGCTCAGATTGAGACAAGTTTTGTTTTCATTCCCACAGAAGAAGGAAGACCTGAATGCTTTGTTGCGGGACAGGATCCACGACCTCAGTGACATTGCAGATGACCAGGAAGCAGAACTAAAACAGGTGACACTTTTTCTGTCTTGAAATATCTGAAACTGCTCTTATTCAAACTTGCCTTTGGGACAAACAATCTCAAAAACATAACTGTATTCAAAATAGCAAGGAACAAGAACCTACAAAAACAATGATTTGAAAGGATTTGGATGCCCTTTTCCCTGAGGCCATGCAGATTCGATTATATGGATGATATCAATTTTCAGCTGTTTAAAAAAAAAGAAGTATTTGACCATACTGTAAATGTACAAAACAGCTGCAAAAAGAGCAAATATATATGCCATAATTGAGAGTGAAATATCCAAAGACTGGTATTTTTTGCCTGTGTGGATTATATTGTGTTCAGCACCAAGGACAGGCATGTTTGCCTGTGTGTGGCAATATGGCTACTAATGCCATAGAGTGCCAAAATTAGTCCCAAAGTCAAAGATGATGTGAAAGAACAAAAATTATTAATCTACTTAGTATAGCATACTCTGTGTTTTTAGTCATTTGTTCAGCTGTCCTAACCACTTAGATCTCATAATGAAGGCAACTTTTTTCCAATATTGTTTTTTATTACACACTCGCATCAGTTTTGGGGTTCCCAGAATATATCATCCATATAATCAAATCAACTTGGCCTTACTAACACTCTCCTTCCAACCCCAAGGACTTGGTGAAAGATGTGGGCAAGAGACAGATGGATAAGTACCCCGAACAGATAAAGAAGATGATTGACGACCAACTGGCAGCCATGCTGGGCCAGAAGAAGAAGCCTTCCCCAGGCCTGGACGACAAGACAAGCGAGGAGTCCTACAGCAGCAAGGAAGAGATCAAGGACAAGTTCAGAGAGAAGCAGAGAGAGAGGGAGGAGGAGAAGAAGAGAGAAGAGCTCCTGGAGGATGAGTTTACTGACTTTGCTGTTGTGGAGGAGGAGGAGGAAGTAGAGGAAGTCCTAGCAGAGGATGATGATGATGAGGTTGCCATAGTAACAAAGGTTTCCAGGGAAACCAAAGATGATGAATCAAAATCAAAGGTTTCCAAGGAAACCAAAGATGATGCATCAAAATCAAAGGTTTCCAAAGATGATGTATCAAAATCAAAGGGTTCCAAAGATGATGTATCAAAATCAAAGGTTTCCAAGGAAACCAAAGATGATGCATCAAAATCAAAGGTTTCCAAGGAAACCAAAGATGATGCATCAAAATCAAAGGTTTCCAAGGAAACCAAAGGTGATGCATCAAAATCAAAGGTTTCCGTGGAAACCAAAGGTGCTACATCAAAATCAAAGGTTTCCAAGGAAACCAAAGATGATGCATCAAAATCGAAGGTTTCCAAGGAAACCGAAGGTGATGCATCAAAATCAAAGGGTTCCAAAGATGATGTATCAAAATCAAAGGGTTCCAAAGATGATGTATCAAAATCAAAGGTTTCCAAGGAAACCAAAGATGATGCATCAAAATCGAAGGTTTCCAAGGAAACCAAAGATGATGCATCAAAATCAAAGGTTTCCGTGGAAACCAAAGGTGCTACATCAAAATCAAAGGTTTCCAAGGAAACCAAAGATGATGCATCAAAATCAAAGGTTTCCGTGGAAACCAAAGGTGCTACATCAAAATCAAAGGTTTCCAAGGAAACCAAAGATGATGCATCAAAATCAAAGGTTTCCAAGGAAACCAAAGGTGCTACATCAAAATCAAAGGTTTCCAAGGAAACCAAAGATGATGCATCAAAATCAAAGGTTTCCAAGGAAACCAAAGATGATGCATCAAAATCAAAGGTTTCCATGGAAACCAAAGATGATGCATCAAAACCAAAGGTTTCCAAGGAAAGCAAAGATGATGCATCAAAATCAAATATGGACAAAAAATCACAAACAGCAAATAAACAGAAGCCACCTAGGAAATCAGATGATCATCAGGAATTATGATATTGGTGATAAATGAATTGCATTCCTGCAAATATTAGCCTTAAGTTAGAAATAGTTAAGCTAATTGCTTGTTTTATTTTGAATATGTGAGGTAATGTCAACTTGAAGAATATGATCTTCTAAACGGTCAGGTTCTTTCTCTGTTGATTTTGAATTCATTCCAACTGTTACTTGCTGTGTTCAACGTGCTGTCTACACAAAAGTCTCTTACTTTAACTTCAATTGATTAATAAGAATTGCCTGGAAATGAAATATGAATATTGTGATTCAGGTTGAGGTGCATTGGAGTTTGTTTACAGTCCTGTAGTTTTATCACTCGTGCAAAATCTACGAGAAAAGATAATACAGTGCTTATGGAGAGAAATGTTGTCTTTTCATAATTATCTTATGGAGCACTTCGACAGTGTGTATCATATAAAGTCGTCTTTATGTATTTACAATATCCCGTCTATACCATAGTTTCAAAATGTTGTGTCGCAGAAGTTATTGTTATGCAACGGACGAAATTCTGACTAAACACATAACAGAAACCGGGATGAATTCTAATGTAATTACACGAGAACAACTCACTGTAAATGGCCGATAACACATTGCAACTTCAGTCATTGAAGACCACACCAAGAACGACACTAGACCGAGAGTTGGTTGAAATTTAGAGTTATCAACAATCTCAAGTACACCTCAAATTATTTCATCAATCTATCAACGTTTAAAAGATATTTATTTCCAGACCTTTCTATCTGAAATCCACAACGATAAAAGAGTTGCGACTGCAAAAAACAAACTACGAACATACAGACTATTAAAACAATATTATAAAGAAGAAGAATATCTGAAGATTGCCAATGTACGCCACAGATCTTCCATCACAAAACTAAGAATCAGTTGCCACAAATTACGAATCGAATCAGGAAGACATAACCACACTCCTCTAGAGCAAAGAATATGCCAATTTTGTAGTTTAGGGAAAGTAGAAGATGAAGTACATTTTACTATGGATTGTCCTTTGTATGATAGCGATAGGAACATTTTATTTGACTATGTGTTAAGTAAATATCCCCACTTTAGACACTTGATCAGTAAAGAGAAGTTTATATTCCTGACAGCTTTTGATAAACCAACTCTAACCAACCATACAGCTAGCTACATTTATGCAATTACCAAGAAGCGAGAGGAAGTCGAATGTCATAGAATAGATTAGACGCACATCTGCATATATAGATGTGTATGATTGTTCCCATTGTTACATATATGTGATTCTTACCGTGTGACCTGTACTTAGCCCAGTGGGGCAAAAATGTGCAATAAAGGTCTTCATTCATTCATTGATGGCGGTATACCAGTACAAAACCGTTTTTTCTTATTGGACCGGTCCGGAAAAACCTGGTCCTGAAAAAATCAGTAGACCGGATGTTGAACCAATAAGAAAATGAACAGATTATGCCGACACTGCGGCGGCAGGCGTTCAAGTGTTTTGAGTCTTATTGGCCAAGAAAATAACAAGAGCGCAGTAGAGGAGGTTGATAGTCATAGTCTAGATCTACAGTCAAACTTGTTCAAACGTAACAGAGGCAGTTAGCGTTATTAGAGTATGTCGGGAAGAACAACCTCAAGCCAGCCGTTCACACTTACGCCACATCTTCAGAAAAGACTGGAGCCGCATGTTCCCCGTATAGGAACTTTATTCGAACCAACACACAACAGGTGCAGTTAGCGTTGTTTGCGTGAAGATAGATTCCTCTGTAGTGAATCCCAGATTCCTCTCTAGCGAAATGGACCATTGTTTTGAGTATCACCCATTCATAAGTTTTCTCAGTTCAGGTATTAAGGTTCAGATAGGTCCACGCCTGTACCTCATCCTCTGGACCTGGACCGTACCTGTACCTGAATTTTCTGTACCGCGGTACCCACCCCTAGATTAAGGTGTATCAACAGCTTGCAATTGTCTCAAAGATGGACCTTATGCATGAAATAACGGTGCTTATTATTCCTCCTATTCATGAGGCTTTTCTTCCAACACAGAACGGTAGACCACTATTACAATATAACACTAGCATGCTAGTACATGTACAGCCATAGTTACACTCAAGCCGGTCTTTTGGGTAAATTCCATACCATTGTTATGCTTCAAAAAAAAAATAATAATAATAGCAAGCTCAATTCAAAGAGATCCCGAAATTACTTCTCCACAAGGTTTTGAAAATATTTTCTATGCAGTAGTTACCTTTAATGTTTCTAGAGTTAAAACAGTGATTTTCATGCATTAAGCATTAAATTTCCCATTTAATTTTCTCATGAAAAAGTAGATTTCCATATAATATTCATGTATTAGTTAGCGTTATACGTATCAGGACAAATTCCCAAGTCGCCATTCAATAGTCAAATACTAGTAGTTCAAATAATCCAGTCATGTGTAAACCACTAGTCGTTTGAGTTATGTCCTCAGTATTTGGACTTAGGGACAGGTTTTGCCATTATGGAAGTTCGGAAAGCTTCTACAATATCAAGGTCCTTACAAAAATACGTATGGTCATGTGGAAGGTGTTTGAAATACAGATACTGGACGCAAAACTCCATCACTACATCCTTTAACCCCTTGTCAATCACCATGACACAGAAGGTTATCATGCCTGTATACTGGCTACAGGCGTTCTTCACGTGGTTTATGATGTGAGCCTTACATAAACCCTCGTCCTTACAGTGTATGTCTATGTGATACACCCTGCCCCGGGGAGTCATGTAACTCCCGCCGAAACTAAGACTCTTGGCGGCCGGTACATTCGAGTCGACAAGGATGTAGCAGCCCGCTTCTACTAACTTCTTCATGTTGGGTTCAGAAAGTTTGTGCGGATCCCAGTCGACAAATACGGTACCCTCAGACAGTACCGCAGCCGAGAAGGCCGGCGGCAGCAGGCGGTGGATGTCGGTAGGCTGGTAGGGTACGAGGGCCGGGAGGGACTTCTGCGCGTCAGTCAGCCGGTCCTTCATGGGGGTTACGTCCCAGCAAAAGTACATCATGTTCTAGACAGACAAAGTGGAAATTGCTGACGTCAATACTCCAGATGGAATGTGATTTCAGATTAGGCCATTTCGAATCTTCTCTGTTTCCTGAAGCGGTCAACGAAATGAATAAACAAACAACCAACAAACAAACAAACACTGTACTGTCCATACCCGGGACAGGCTCTAAAATCATGATCACTCCGGATTCTAGTCATGCTACATGAGAAGTTTCAAACCGACACCCCTCCGGATACTAGGGGCCGCCCCTCCTCAGACAACGGGCTTTTTGTGTTTACTTTCTGACGGGACCAAGAATCATAAATGTTTTCGAGATTAGATGACGGTTTGAATCGGGCTTTTTTCGCTGGGGTCGGAGCTGATTTTAAGTCCGAATCAAATCAACCGGGGCCCACCCGAGCCCAAAAACACAGTAGTCTCTGACTAGGGTATAACAGAGTGGGGTTGTGCTATACACTTGTCACGAGGCGACAGCGTCACGGATAACCCCTGGAGTGGGGAGTAATGGAGAGCAGATGTAGAGGGGTTGGGGTGAGTGACACGTAGGAGGGGAAGGGTATTCGACCTAGAGACGTGGCAGGGGAAAGACGTGTCCAGATTGTCCGCCCAGAGCACTGAAAGATCCTGTAATAAAGTCTATCATCTCCTCAGACATCATGCCTCTGTCCTGATCCCTGACTCACTACCTGGCCACCGTGACACACTGACTGGGGTATAACAGTGTGGGATTGTGCTAAACAGATCATATAATACTTACAATCACGGATTTGGTCCTGAAGGGCAAGTCGCTGTCCAGACGTTCGAGGTCTTGTCGCTCAGTGCCTCTCAGTGCATATAGCATTTTGGGCGGTCTCCCCGACATTTCAATACTTTTTGCAAAAGCACGAGTTCGCGTGGCTGTCGCGAATATTTTTGACAGTCTCCTGCCTTGCAATTTTGTAGCCGTGCGGAAGGTTTTACAAATACATCTTTCCCTGCCATCCTGCAAAACCTCCACATCGAGGAAGACCTAAGGAAAAACAATAGTATACTTTTTCCCGTTCAATATCAAAGCCTACGTTTAATGATTCATACATTGAAAATGATTTCCCCCCATTCGTTGGTTTCTTATCAGGACCTATTATTAGATTTTAGTGAGACATAACTGGGACACTTCACGTTATTTGCTAGGTTGTTAGTGCACAAGTTAATGCAGACTTTCCTCTCACTTTTTCACGTCAACTTTCGGAACAAAGTTCAACGTTCTTATCTTTAATCTCCACAAAATCTTACCACTTCCCCATCGACCTCCACCAGGAGAAACACCGTATCGGGATCGTCCACAAAACCGTGAAACTTGGCCGGCAGGTAGTCAAAACCGTCCCGAAAGGTGTCCGGAGACGCCATGTTCATAACGGCCTGGTAGTCGTCGTGAGTCGCCTCTCTCACAGTCATCCGGGATAGCAGATCTTCGTCCTAAAACAGCAGCAAGACAGCTTCAGAACCAGATCTAGAGTTCCGCGACCACATGTACTTTCGTTAACAATTATCATTTCTCATCAACTTTGCAATGTATTACTAGTACCAAAGTGTAACGGCTTGAAATTTTTCTGGTACAAAATTTGTAAGTTAGTACACAATTATTTTAAATGTAATGTCATAATAGATCTCAAAACCATCATACTAGGTCATAAAACAGATTATCCATTCAAAGTATCCGATACCTATGTTACAATTAATTTATTGATTACTATAGCAAAATATGTCATATTCAAAAACTGGTGCAGAAACCAAAGTAAGGGTGACTGGTGACATCTACAAATCTTTTAAAGTTGATTGCTTTCTATATCTAAGTGACGTTAGGAAACAGCACAGAAATGTCCTGTCACGCTTGTAAGAAATGTTTCTATTACACTGGTGTGATTTGTAATGTACTTTGTATTTTGTTGAATAAAGCCTGAAAATGTATTACTAGTACCATGTCTAAAGATTTCAACAGCCCAAGGCATGATTAGACAACACTATACTGCAGTCGCAAGTGGACCAACGGCACTACTGTTTACGGACAGAAGGGGTCACGTAACAGTATTTTGTAATGACACACCCCTGTTTGAAATATTGTGTATTTAGCGACAGAGAGTGTCATTTTTCCAAGGCCTATTGCAAGGATTCTTGTGTTACAGCTATAGGCTCTCGCGGGGTCCAGATGATGAGCACTTGATATCATTAATTTCTGCTAGACAAGATCAAAAGTTTAGAAGACGAGTGACCTCAACCTGTGAGGGGTGGTATGTTTGTACAGTGATGGGGTCATATGACCCATATCTTAGCATCCGAAAAGTAGTTCACTCCGGCGTTTATTATACACTATATGCAGTCGCTTCTCACGCTGACATTTATTATACACTATATACAGTCGCTTTACTGCTGGGTAGCAAAAGCGAACATATAATAGGAGCGAAGTACTACCCGGATGGTACCCAAGCTAGTCATATAACAGCACAAATACTGTGTGTGGTTTCCTTGTTTGTCCAACGCTTATAGAACATCTGCAGTCCGTACTAATGACCAACAATTTCAACCTATCAATGCTAATTACAACAAGTCAGTGTGTTTTAACTAGCTTTCATGGGAAAAGGTTCCGATGATGACCACTTGATACTACACCAGATATAGACCAGGTCAAAGGCATCGAAGACGGGTGGTCTCATACTGCGAGGGTCGGTATGTTTGTATGGTCATTGGGCCATATGTTGATATAACAGCACCAATGTTCTCTTGTCCACCCAACGCTAATAGAGATTCTCATTTGCAGCCCAGACTTATGTCCAAACAATTTCAACCTTTCAATGCCAATCGCAACGAGATGCAGCTAAGCTCTAATGGGAAAAAGTTAAGAGGATGGGCACTTACCATTGCTGAGGAACAGATCAAAATCGAGGACGAGTTACTTCAAGCTGCGGGGGTGGTATGTTTGTAGAATGGAGGCGGCAATTGTTGATAACAGTTCAAAGGTTGTCTCTGGTTCTCTTGTCTACCTATCCTACGTAGCTACGTTGCTACAATCTCTCTCGGGCTAGCGTTCAGTCAGGTCTGACTAGATCACGCTTCTACAACGCTTCCACTATGTTTTATGGAAACCGTCCGGATGATAAGCACTTACCATTGTTTTTGCCGATGGACCAGATCAAAATCGTGGACGAAGACGAGTAGCCTCAAGCCGTGGGTGTGGTGTGCTTGTATAGCTGATGAGACGTCATAAAATGTTGATGACGTACCTGTTCAGGTTGTGTTCGGCTATCTTTTCTACCTAGCTTGTGTTACACAATCTCTATTTATTTTCTATTTCTATTTCTGTAATCTTTATCCAGGATGGTCCAAACTCAGTGCATCTTGCACTGCTTTTCAGTGGAGCCCTGCGTGTTACATAAAATAAAATAAAACATATACATCACAAACATAGGCAAACATAAATAGACAGCAATAAATGAAATGATTAAATAACAATGGTAATGAAACTGATGTAAACAATAATACTAATCATAACAATAGATGCTGCTAGTGATGATGATATCAATACAAATAATGAATGAAAATCATGGTACGAAACTAATGATAACAATAATAATGATAACAAAATAAATACTATCAAGTCGTCAGTTTCATTGAGTGGTCAGAGGTCAGGCTAGCCAAGCCCTGCATTTGGTTTTAACGGTAGATTTTGACGTGCAGGTCTTTACAGATGGTGGAAGACTGTTCCATGCAGTGATACCTCTATAAGAGAACTTGCGTTTCCCACATTCCAAACGTACAAGCGGTACTCTCTACATGAAAACTAAAAATTATGCATCAAAATCTACGATGGACAAAAAGCACCAATTACGGAAACTAAGACAACAGATGATCAACAGGAGTTATGGTGTCGATGAAAGAAAGATTAGCCTGAAGTTAGAGATAGTTGACAAAATAATATTTATTGCTTGTTTGGGATTGGGGGGGAGGCAGTGTCAACTAGAATAAGATCATCTTCGAAATTCATCATTTCCTTTTGCACACTGTTGATTTAATCAACAGTTTATTTCTGATGTTACTTGCTTTGATCAGAGTACTGTCTGCACGAACATACTAATGAGAATTGCCGGGAAATAAAAGATGAATATTGTGTTATTCAGGTTGAGATGCATAAGGTTGTTTACAGTCCTGTAGTTTTATCACTCATGCAAAATCTACGAGTAAAGGTAATGCAGTGTATCTTTTACATTGTCTTTTCATGGTTAATTTTTGGAGCACTTCGACAGTGTGTATCATCTAAAGTCGTCTCATTTACATGTTTATAGTTTCCAAATGATGTGTCACAACTTCCCAAGTCACCATTAGTTTACCCTTCAAATAATCCAACCATGTGTACACCTCTTGTCGTTTGAGTTATGTCCTCAGTATTTGGACTTAGAGACAGGTTTTGTCATCTTGGAATTCCAGTAAGTTTCCAGATCAAGGTAGGCATGGAAATATGCATGGTCATGTGGAAGGTGTCTGAAATGCAAATACTGGACGCAAAACTCCATCACTACATCCTTTAACCCCTTGTCAATCACCATGACACAGAAGGTTATCATGCCTGTATACTGACTACAGGCGTTCTTCACGTGGTTTGTGATGTGAGCCTTACATAAAGCCTCGTCCTTACAGTGTATATCTATGTGATACACCCGGCCCCGGGGAGTCATGTAACTCCCGCCGAAACTAAGACTCTTGGCGGTCGGTACATTCGAGTCGACAAGGATGTAGCAGCTCGCTTCTACTAACTTCTTCATGTTGGATTCAGAAAGTTTGTACGGAACCCAGTCGACAAATACGGTGCCCTCAGACAGTACCGCAGCCGAGAAGGCCGGCGGCAGCAGGCGGTGGGTCTCGGTAGGCCGGTAGGGTACGAGGGCCGGTAGGGACATCTGGGCGTCAGTCAGCCGGTCCTTCATGGGGGTTGCGTCCCAGCAAAAGTACATGATGTTCTAGAGAGACAAAGTAAAAATTGCTGACGTCAATACTCCAGATGGAATGTGATTTCAGATTAAGCCGGTCGTATTTCTATCTTCTCTGTTTATTAAGGCGATGAACTAAATAAAAACACATAAACACAGTCCATACCCAGACCGGGCTCTGAAATCGTTATGACCCGCCCACGTCTAGACGGAAAGCTGATACTCCGCCGGATACTGTAAATGCATAAACTTTCGCGGTGGTTGAATGTTCGCGGTTTTCGCAGTGGCCGCTTCGCCGCGAATTTAAAACCACCGCGAACATTTTTCCATGGCAGTAAGGGACTACAGTGCATGGTGCTACGGCGAACTTAAAACCACCGCGAAAAGTCTCTTTTCCCGCTACCGCGAAATTAAATCCCCGCGAAATTAGATGCATTTACAAAAAAACAATACTAGTAGACAGTTTACGGGCTTTTTTTCTTCAGGACGGGAC
This sequence comes from Branchiostoma floridae, assembly GCF_000003815.2. Lineage (NCBI taxonomy): Eukaryota > Metazoa > Chordata > Leptocardii > Amphioxiformes > Branchiostomatidae > Branchiostoma > Branchiostoma floridae. The sequence goes on along the minus strand of NC_049987.1, from coordinate 14,820,082 downwards.
CAAGATTAGGTTCCAAGATTAGGTTACGGATTGGATCATTTTTTTCGCTGGGGACGGGTACGGGTCCGAATCAAAATTAACCGGGCGCCCACTCGAACCCAAAATAGCCCAGTAATCACTGACATAACAGCGTGGAATTGTGCTAATAATAACAAAACAGGCCATTCCATACTTACAATCACAGATTTCATCCTGAAGTTGCCTGGACCTTTCACCTCTGTGTTTCTTAGTACATATAGATGTTTCGGTGGTCGACCTGACTTTGCAATAACTTTTTCCGCAGCGCGACGTACAGTGGCGTCCACGAATGCCTTATAGAATCCCCTGCCTTGCAATCGTTTAGCCACGCGTATGGTTTTACCATAAATTGTTTTCCCGCTTTCCTGCAAACACTCCACATCGATGAAGACCTAGGAGGGGAAAACAATGGATAGAAGTTCCTGCTGGATATCAATATTAGTCAAGAAATTCCCGCTCGACATTACATTTAGTTATTCACATTCTAGAAATAATTCCGTTAACGGTTTCATCAAGTTGGTAAGTCAAAGGAGAACAAAGTTCTTCGTACACAACCAATCGTTCTATTCAAGACCGAACTACCTTACTATGTATATAGATAAATACTTTACGGTTGGGACCGCATATGTTAGCAGCGACACCTACATGCAGTGCGTAACAGAACAAATTAGAATTTCCTTAAACCTGAGGAAGGAAGGTGACAGGCGGTCAGTGAAACGATTGTCTTGAATAAAACACTTGGTTGTGTACAAAGAAATTTGTTATCCGTCAAAAAAATGACCATATTCGTAAGTTCTTTGGTGGGCCATATGATTAAATTTTCGTATCGAAGACAAGATCAATCTAACTTCAAACTGGCAAATTTTCTACGTTTACACCTTCGTGCAGATTTTTATTCCACTTATTCCTGCCACCTTTCTTATCCTTCGACTCCGCAAATTCTTTTCTGTGCACATCTTACCACTTCCCCATCGACCTCCACCAGGAGAAACACCGTATCGGGATCGTCCACAAAACCGTGAAACTTGGCCGGCAGGTAGTCAAAACCGTCCCGAAAGGTGTCCGGAGACGCCATGTTCATAACGGCCTGGTAGTCGTCGTGAGTCGCCTCTCTCACAGTCATCCGGGATAGCAGATCTTCGTCCTAAAACAGAAGCAAGACCGCATCAGAACCAGATATAGAGTTCCGCGACCCCATACTTATTACATACCTGCTATACCTCCATTTTTCATGAAGGTAATAACATCCACAGCAGAAATTGAGTGAGAACTATATTTCTGAATTTGGCTCATTTGTGAGAGAGGCGGGTCACAAGTGTTTCGTATTCAACGATATACTCACAGATCATAGTTTCCATAATTTACTACAAATGTGTTATTGATGTCTGTCATCAATGATACAAATGGGGTTCTCATTCATACGACATATAGAAATAAAGAAACGAGTCCCTTCTGTTTCAATAGTTTGCAAGGGGTCAGGGATCGGACTCTGACCCTAGAAGTCCTTAACGCTGTTACCTGTTTGCATGAAACTTTACTTAGCGACAATACGTGGTTCAAATAACCGACACAGATCCCTTAAGATTCCAACAGCCTAGTCAAGACTGTGTCTATGCTTTATGAGCAGGGCATTTGTTGCTATTGTAAGTGAACCGAAGGCACTGTTGTTTACTGAGAGGAGAGGCCACATATTACCAGTAATCTCATTGTGTAACGACGCCCCCTTGTTGAAATATAGTGTACTTGGCTAGTGGCATTAGGTTCATTACATCCTTCCAATGTCTACTGCAAGGACTTCTTGCTCTATATATATAGCTATCTGGGAATATGGGAAAAGCAAATTGTCCTGATGATGAGTACTTACCATTTCTGATGGAACAGATAAAATTCGTGCACGGCGAGTAACCTCAAGCTGTAGGTGCGGTATGTTTGTATAGTGGAGGCCACCTTTGAACTTGAAACACTTATTGACATAAGTGTTTCAAGTTCAAGGGTGGTTACTGATTGTGCTTGTCTGTCCTGCCCAGTGTTAGGCCTACGTCACATTTCCAAGCGGGGTGCTTGTTGAAACGAAATATAGAAATGTGTTCGTAAAAATGCCCACGACTTTAGGTCTTGTGCATCTTTTATACCATACTTTTCGTTCCCGATAGAAGATCTTCGTCCTAAAACAGCGACAAGGCAACCTCAGAACTGGAGTGAACTCCACGACCGGGGTCACCCCATACTTTCGTCAACAATTATCATTTCTCAATAGGTCATTAGTTCCATGTCTAATGTTGTTAGACCTCGATCTCATCAGTTACATATGTGACAGGTATGAAATTCCCATCATTACCGCCATGAAATATTCATGGAGGTTATATTTTTCCTAGTGTTTGTATGTCTGTGCGTCTGTCTGTGAACAAGATAGCATGATTAGATTTGGGGGGCCTGTCGACTTTCCTTGGTACTGCAGCGTACCTTCCGGTTTTGCTATCTCGCGTTCTGAACAAGCTATGGTCCCTTTCGGGTGTCAGAAAGCTCTTGTGCTCAGGAAGAAGTGATATAGATTTGGGCCCCCTAGCGGCCAGTTTTGGGATAGCAGGGGCATTTGTGTCAAACATTTCTGAAGAGGACAACTCAAGATAGGAACAACGGATTTTATGATTTTTGTACGTAGGTACCTTAGACAATGTTGTACAAAATAAAAGACTTATTATGCAACATCGTAGTACATTTGCATGGTTAATGAGAATATTCTATCGTAACAGTTTTTTTCCGATGTATCTCTTGTCCCGGACATGATATGGTCTTGACATTCGGGTGGTAGATAGCTTTTGGCATCATGACAAAGTGGGACAAGTTTCAGCCCCCTAACATTTAATGTTGGAACTGCAGGGGAGTTTCTGTCGTGACATTCCAAAGAGGATATACACTATACACTAAAGCAAACCGTAACCCACAAATAAAATTTCCTCAAATCATTCGACACCTTTTTATTGTGAATTGTTTTTCACAATACTTTGCAGCAACCAATGTGTGTTGATCAACATTTCATACAATTCAAGTCATGTATTTTTTCTTTCAACGTGCCTCTTTCCATACCATAATCTCCTCAAGCCTGTTTGACTACCACAGAACCTTGATAATACCAAAGAACTGCGTAGTCAGTTGGTTGAGAAGCGTTGCTACCGTTCGATTATATAGCATAGCCCGTATTCTGTGACAGCCAGCTTCTGAACTGGGTGACCCGGGTGTAGATGCCTGGGTTGCCGGCCAGAGCGCAGCCGTTGCCCCAGCTCACCACGCCCGACAGGGTCCAGGTCCCGCCCAACTGGCAAGCCAACGGGCCTCCGCTGTCACCCTGCAGATGAAATAGTAACGGTTATGATCTCCAAATAAAATGGAAATATAGGTTTGGTGTATGCTCAAGATGGACTACGTTGATATTGGTATATGGGAAGGTGTAAGACAGCCCCTAGTATGCGACCTTGATACTACAGCAGAACTTCCGTTTTTGTATCTTTTGACCTGGCTGTGCTCTGGTGATTTTATTTGGTGGCAGATACTAGTAGTTTGTGATGTGAGGAAAAGTGATGTATGCTTGGGGGCCCCCTAGCAACCTGCTCTGGATTTGCAAGGGCGTTTTTGTTTTGCACACGGTGACTTAATCTATGATGAGGAAAATCTGTACTTGCAGCGTTTTTCATAATAGGACTCAAATACATGTAACATATGTAATTTGTGGTAGATGGACGGTACCTGACAGCTATCCCTGCCACCGCTGTCGTAACCAGCACAGAACATACGGCTGGTGATGGCCCCGTTCATGTAGTAGTTACAGGTGTTCCTGTTCATAACGGGCACGTACACGTACATCAGCCGGCTTGCGAGGTTTCCGTTTCCTGTCAAATCACAAAAAAAAATTCATCAATTTCTATTAATGTCCCTTCACACTTTTGATACCCAGTTTGTGATAGACGTACATTCGAATATCGAGTACCAGAGCTGCTTATGTGAAGGAAAGGTAGTCCCATTGTCTTTTTGAGGCCGTATGGGCATTGGGCGATCTACTGTGACTATGGTGTATTGGAAGACGGAGTCCAGCTCTCTCCTTCCATCGTATTTTACCTCCCAAACCGAAGTCAGGTACCCGTTTTTACCCCTGGGTGGAGTGGAGAAAGTCGTGTTTAGTGCCTTTACCAAGGGCACGACATCGATGCGACATCAGAGCAGGCGAACCCAGGATCTCTGGGTTCTGGACCTAACACCCTAGCCGTTCATCCAACACGACGCCACGATATACATGTGAGTGAATCGCCAAACAAAAGTGCCGAAATTTTGTCATTTGTGTGACAAACACACATAAACAGCCTTACTCTACCCGTGACTTTTTTTTGTAAATTTAGATACATGTATTGTGCACGTCAATGTGCTAACATAGTCTTACTCTATCGTGAAAAACAATAAAATATCACTTAAAAAAGAGGAACTGACCAGTGGTGTCTCCGAACCCACTGACCACACAATTGGTGCCGTCCGGAGCGTCGTACGTGGGCAGACTGAGGGGGCTGACGTAGTTGTTGATAGAAGCGGCATGGCGGAGACGGATGACAGCTGGGATGGGTAACGGAAAAAGATAAAGCACCATTCACATTCATATGAACTAACGCTAGACCAATGCGGCAATGCAGCTCAACGAATGACCTTTGAAGAGTGAAGGTTGGTTAAGATTCATAGACCTGGTGAAGACCGAAAGTAATTCCCACGATGGAAAATGAAAATACAACCGAAAAATCCAAAATCCAAGATGGCGGCGCCCATTTACGCTGACGAAAACAATATATGTTATTCTATCGCAAATCTGTAATTAATGGTAAGAGTCTATGTCATAGTCAGGGGTGGCCCACTGGTTGTAGTCAGAATGAACGGTGATGCTCATGACGTCAAAATCCAAGATGGCGGCGCCCATGGACACCGACGAAAACAATCTGTATCGCAAACCTGTAATGGATGATAAGGGTGTATGTCCGTACCTATGTCGTAGTCAGGGGTGGCCCACTGGTTGTAGCCGGAGTGAACGGTGACGCTGGCCGCGTTGATGGCCTGTTCCGTGTTCTCTTGAGAGTTCGGGTAGATCTCACCAAGCCTGATCGTCCAGTGACCTGGGTTCGTATAGTCCTGCCTGTCATCGATAAACATAAACACAGATCAAATCTTCGGCGTGGAACAGTGTTTGACTGTGTACTGTGAAGTGTGTTCAGCACCAAGGACAAGTCTGTTACATGGATCAAGAACAAGGTTGCAGTCCTTTTCCAAAACACTAGGAGGCGCATTTGGATAGCCACTTTCTCTCAAGATAGTCTGTGTGACCAAGGAGACACAGAGGATACATGTATGTGTTTGGCCGTGTTGTTAGAGCTATGCCCTCTGTGTTATTTGAAGTTTGCATTGCAATCGCTGCGATAATTATTTTTAGAGATTCAAACAAAAATTGACACCTATATCGGCGTCCTTGCTTTGCCATAACTCAAATATACATAGACACGCACACACCATACACACACATATACACACATACATACGTATACATATGCGCAAAAACACTGTGGTATGAACCGACCCATTATAGAAGAAGCAGTGAGCAGCCGTCACCACGTAGGACGGATGGACCAGAGTCCCTCCACACAGCAGGGGACCTGTCAATCAACGGAAATCAACATTAATGGAAAATACAGTTTTTAAGTAAACTTGTGAGAGTGGTTACGATACATTGTTAACGATACATTGTGTCGTGAATTGTGGTGCATTGTACCTTTAGTCGCAGTTTCAAGATTTCTCGCTTTTTGACAACGTTTTGCCAGGGTGCTGGCGTGCTCCTGTCTTGTTGCATGCCCCTAAAAGAAGTTATCAATAGTTCTAATAAGCCCTACCTACATTTGCATGAGTCCAAGCTAGCTCAATGCCTTCAAGTCTCACGCATCCTTATAAACGACTCTGAGCAAATGTTGGAGGTGTGTTTTGAGGGAATTAATTGTGTACATCTTTCCGGTCGGAATCGTCCCCTCCTCCTCCTACAACATCTGCTTGGTATTCTATATCTTAAAAGCTGGGTCACGGTTCGAACTGCGCCTGCACAGTGCAATATCTATGCATTATGCCTAATACGTCAAAGTTGTAGACTCCTGAGACATAGCACGTTGGGCACGTATCAAGCATGGTCTTGAGAAACTGTTTACCGTGGTACAAGTTAGGGGTCGTCACCTTTGACCTCGCGCATGTGAACTTTGCATCGTGAGCCGACTTATTGGTACATGTGACTACATCCTTACCGTCCAGCCGAGCCTGCCAGGGGAAGTTGCCGAGGGACGCAGCGCTGCCGCCGATGATCCGCTGAACCTCCTCGGGAAAAGCCGGGTCGTTCTGGTAACCCGACAACGGGTTTCCGTCGGAAACTGCGTCGTCATGGAAACGATTACGTCATTAAATGATTGCATGTCGCGTGATCTAAGGCAAAGTCTGCCTGACGTCATTAGACTACGGATACGACCGTAAGGTTGCTTTTGCATCAGTTATGTATGTTTCTCAAGTAACCCCAAGTCCATTCCTAACCCCCTACGGACTAGTCAGATTTGGGTCCTAAAATCTTGAAGATGCCAAAAGTCGAATCTCTTTCCTTTAAGATTTTCCAGAATGATTCCTTAAGAAGAGAAACTGTTTCTTACTTTCCAAATTCTTCACACTTTTGCCCAATGAACAATAGGATCGTCCCTTTTCGCAAATTTTAGGGTAAACATTTAGAAATTAATCATGTGCGTCATATCGGTGATTTGAAAATAATTGCCTGTGGTGTCCTTGCTTGATCCGGACTGTGAGAAACGTACAGGCAAAAACAGCTGAACAACCGATCGATAAAGAACTCATTAAGACATGATTATTGATAAGCTCCAAATACATTTTCGACAAAAGTAATATCTAAAAGAAAGGGTAAAACAAGAATAAGAATAACAAACACAAACACCTTCTTTTTTTCATCGGGCCGTTGTTGGTAAACAAAAAATGAAACAGAAGTCTAAATCTAAGAGAAAATAGTCTTCATGTATGGCAAGCTCATATCATCAGGGTCCTTACAACTTCTTGCCAAAAATCTGTCTGTTGGCAGTTGCATAGTCATGTGGGCGCTGACATGATCAAACATTGCGGCTCAGTATGGAAGACCTGCCGGATGAAACCTACGTCACGAGAGAGTTGGAGCGGTTTCTTCGTTTGTTTTGTCGTATCATATAATATAATATCATCATATCATGGTGCGGATGTTGAATAGTCAAAACTCATCTCAAAAAAGGGGCAGCCAAAATAGGCCAAGTCTAAAAACAAACAAACAAAACAAATAGATTTTGGAGAGGTATCTTTCAACCTCGGCGTATTCTACTGTGGTTCATAGTCTTGTCTTTATTTTGTCATGACCGTGAGAAATTTATGGGGAAAAAGGATTCCGTTGAAACTTTCCTAAAATTCTATACAGAATATTATGAAAATATTTCATTCATCTCCTTGCAAGTTTTTAAGTTGTTTTGTATGCAATGCATCTAAAGAATTTTACACATTTGTATTCCTCGTAAGTAGTGCCAATCCAAAATCGGATGTCCTTCTTTAACTCTTTTTGTAGTTATGAATTTCTGTCGTTCGTTTTGGTCTTTTCTTCATTCTCTCATTATTTGCTCCAAAAATGGTAACACGATTGTGATAAAATTCTGACGTTTCGTTTATCACCTTGCATTTGTACAAACTTGTACCGTCTGCCATCTTTAACTTTATCCCAGCTAACTAACATAAATGTAGAAAATTAAGAAAAGCTTGTAAAAGTCACTTTGAAGACTCTTAGAATAAGTTTCTTACCTGCCCCGAAGGCAAAGACAAAGAAGACCGCTGCCCACATCTTCTAGAAAAGTTCAGTTGTTCTGGAGTCCACAGGTGGCTAGAAGTATCCGTCTTATGATATAGATATACGTCAGCACGGAACTCACCTCTAACCCTATATTTGTATTCATCTATGTATAACTTTCTGTTGTTTCAGTACAAACATTTTATCAGCATACAACTTTACATGGCAAACGTCCAAACTGGGATGATGAAACACATGAAGCCTCAGCCCATAGTTTACTATAAAAAAGGACCTTCAATTATTTGATGTTTCCATCTGTAGAATCAGCCTGGAGAACCGTTTCTATTGTTTGAGCATGAAAGTTTGCTAGCCGTATACGTATTTCGTACACGCGAATATTATACGAGAAGATGCCAGAATACTAGATATGTATGGAACCCTGTTCAAGCTAGACAAACATTTATCTGACGTTGCATTCGTTAGCTATTAGACACTGTCTTCCGGAAAGTGTAGAATATGGCATTGCCATCGTACGTTTCTACTTTGAGTGGAAGTACTCGAGCTCGGACATAAATATTAGATATTCATGGGCAAACTGTCAATTCAATGTTTCTACATGAAGTAATGATGCGTTTTATTCGTGCAGTTATCGTACTGGATTAGCAAATTGCACATAAAACCCAGTGACTTACCAAGTCAGATACTCGAAGAAATAAACGAAGCGAAAATGGAATAGTTCCTTTGTAGCAGAGAAACATATCTTCATCCATGAAACAATCGTGCGATACAATGTATTTCGTCGCAATAAATTGAACACTGCGACGAAATATGGTTGTGTGTATGCGTCTTGTGATCAACATTTTGCTACGCTGCTAGGCAAATAATCTTCAAGCACATGTGAGGCGCAGGGCCGTTATACTTGTGAGATATCAGAAAAAAAAACGTTTTAACGTCTTAAAAGTCTAGGCCAACATCTGCTTTGAGATTTGTCAAGCCAAAATTAGTCTGACCTGTTCCCTTGAACCCACTAGGTACTACCCAAACCAATAATTCCTTTCAGGGCCTCCTATAACTCCGCTGAAGTGTAGCAGATTCTTGCCAGGTTTACTCAAAGATCAAAACTGATACCAAGTTCTTGTCTGCTATGATCAGGCAATCAGGCTTTTCTCCGATTCCCAAGCAGAGGTTTTTGTCAAGGCGACCACTACTAGCCCTCTGACCGAAACCTCTGCTTGGAGTAAAATATCCACTAAGAAACACAAGTAAAGGTATGTCAGCAAAAACATAATACTAAAAACAAAGTCAATAGTACAAATCTCCTGAGGTTTGTGAGATTCCATGTAATTTGTTTCATATCTTTTCCATTTACATACAGAAAGTAGTTTAACGAATACCTACTAAAGTTACCAAGGGGAGGGGGGGCAGCAGCATCAAACACAGTCTAGCAATTCTCCAAGTAGACGTTTTGTGGAATGCTTGTCCTACTTGTCTTCACAATACCACAGGGTAAAAGAACAGCAAAACCAATCACTATTTGCTTGGAGCTTGTCTTACATTGATGACTTGTGCGCAATCAATATACTGAAGTCATAAAAACATTTTGTGGGTGACAGGACTGCAACCCCTACTGCTCTGGTACACTGTTATGCTCCTTGAGATATTATTGCAGCCAGTAGGTACCCAATATGAGTAATGAGGCTGTTCACATGTGCGCAAGGTTGGTTATTAAACAAAGTAACAATTTTCATATATATCAGTATGGAAGTGATCCGTAACTCTTTATTTGCTTGATAAAATTGATTTTGCTTTATAAAAATCAATTTGAATCCCATACACATAACCGTGGACTTGAAAAGTTTTTAATGTAAGTTTGAATGACGTCAAGACTTTTAGCAACACACATCATGGGCTTTGTAGTTCACATTTCTTATCTTAGTTGTATGTATTAGGAGCACATTTGGATGTTGCAATGTGTTTAGCTGAAACAAAAGGAAGATCAAAAAGATTGTCCATAGGTGGTCTTATGACAAGGTGTACATCTAAAATGTAAAAATGCTGTTTTGATCTTGATCACATAGTTGTCATAATTTTAACTTGAAGGTGTGAGCTTTGCATAGCTTACTTTTATTCTGGTACACACAGCAGCTCTATCCAGATACCCTTTGAACCATAATATGGATGAGGAAGTTGAGTGAGGTCAATGGAAATAAAGACATCACAAGAGGCTGAGAAAGGCTTTGTACTGATTTATTGAATCTTCATTACGACTCCGTATTGCTAACTCAGTCGTGAGGATTCAACTCAAACGACTTGAGGATACAACATTTAACACAATAATCTTTATAAACAAAAATGGCCGGGCTAAAAGATCTACCATCAACCTACACAATCTTTTTACAGCTACAAAGCACACCTTTGTACAAGGTGATACAAAATGCTCAGCGTATACTACTTTCTTTTCAAATTCTACAAGCAAGCACTTTACTGGCTTACAGCGATAAACCTTTTCCAGTTCAGACTTTAAAACAACAATTAATTACAAAATAGAATACTACTGGAATAGACCTACAATTCATTACAGCCAGTTTCTAGAAAACGGCAAAAATACTATGCTTGTGCATATATAAGCCTGTATGAGTGCTTAGGAAATATACTCCATTAAAACATAACCGAAGACAGCTATGAACAGTGCAACACTCACTGGTGGATCCAGTACAGGCTCCACTGCCATAGTCTGGAAACTCAGGCTCCTTCGCAGCACGGCACAGGTATGCTCCTTGCCTCTTCTCCTGCAGTGGGGGACAAGAAATTTCCGCCCTTCGAAAAGTCTGGAATTTGGGGCAGCCAAATTTCCTGCTCACTGCTTTCCTTTGAGATTCCGGGTGTTGAGGTAAACAATAGGGTGTTACACTTGAGCTTTTCATTCAAGCAGCCAAAGATGAAACTTTGAACTCGCCGCTCTGCTTCTTTGAAGGCCAGTGATTTCAAGCAAAATGTAGCAGCATGAGCAGTATTATGAAATGATTTAAGAGTGTCTTTTCTGCTTATCCTTTTATTGCCATGGTAACAGAGAGATTACATTGCAGTATTGTCAATAGGTCATTTGGGCAAGAAAGTAAAATTCTTTAGATCAATCATTGTTGTCATTGCTCAGTGATTTGGCAGTACCACTTTGATCCTGTGATTTAGCTTCGAGCATAATTGAGTCTTATGAATAGTCTTCAGCTCCAGATAGATTTTTTTTCCTTCAGAATTCAGTTTGCTGAACTCTTTTACTTGGTATCAGGACAGCTTTGGGGAAATGTATTTAACATCATAAACTCAAGGGAAAAACTGGACAAGGTTCTGTGATTCACGGAGTCCTCTTTACTTTGTTTGTCTCGGAGTAATTACACAAGATCTTTTTGTAGCGCTTGGCAGTCTCCATAGGGTTTTGGTGACTTGGCCCTAAACTTGGTGGGATAAAAGTTTACAATTTCATCCAGTCTTGATATTGTTCTGAAGCATGAAACAGTGAAATTGTGTTATGCAATATGTTGAATTCAACTACTAGTTGTCCAACGTTTAAGAACATATTTGAAATGTCACATGATATTTGGGCATTCTCTGATTTTGGTGCCCTGCCATTGAAACATTTAGTTCCTCCTATATAAACTTCAGGCCACATGAATTTTGCCAATTTGTATATATTATGCAAAAATATACAAATTAGTCCCAAACTGGCCACACTTAGTGGTCAATAAAAATATTATGTAAAAAATGTATTTACTTGGGATTCACTTGCTACAAAAAAAGCTATATACCAATTAACAAAATTTGCATGCAATGCTAATGTGTTACAAAAATGTCCCCATAATTAGAGCAAAAATTCAATACCTTGAACCACAGAGAAGAATTTTTCGATGGCTTAGAATTTGGGCTTAACACTGTCATTTATTCCTCTTTATAACAAATTCAGATGTTGACAAATACAATTAACTGCTGTACATAATTATCTAATAAAGTATGCACAGCATGCAGTGTTCTTAATCATGCATTCCCAATGCAGAATTTGGACCTACAAAAATTGCTTCATGTCCTTAACTACAACAAAGCCACCATACGTTCGATGAATAAAATTGCCCTGGAGATACTCTAGAAATCTAAGATTGAACGTGACAAAAAAGCCAAACTTGTAACAGAGATAATTGTGGAAAATTGACAGTTACCAATTTTCAGAATGAAAAGATGTATCCTTGGTCATCTATATAAAACCATTGCAGAATACCGATTTTAGCACTGCTTTCCATTGTGTGCACTACTGAACAAAAGGCTCCCCCATTGTTAGGAACCCATTTGTATCCCCAAAGGTTCCTTTCTCTGGGAAAATGTGCTGTAAAGATTGCCCCATCCCCATACTTCCCAATTTCAGCAAATCTATAAAAACAAAAGCCTTCTTCGTTTTCACCATATAAATGTGGGGTATCATTAACGCATCATTAGAGTGACCCGCTTGGATTTTCTCAAAAATTTGTCAAAAGACTTGATTCTTTTATAGCAGGAAAATTCAACATTCTAACCTTAGGAAAAGACTTAAAGACCTGTTTTCAATGTCTGCTTCATGGTCTGGATTCAGTTTGTCGTATGCGTGGTGCTGGAACAGCATTGAAATGCAGTGGGTTTGATTTCAGAGATAGACGTCTTGTCACTTGAGGTCTTTTAAGTGTTTGTTTAGACTATACATTGCAATGGGGCCAATCATAATGCAGCAAAAACATCCACTTAGGCCCCATGTCAGAGCTAATTGTAATAATTAGGTTAAGCTTATTTTCATTACTGAATGTCGAATATGTCACATTCCATATGCCTCTAAGATACTTAGTAATTGAATGCCCCAGACAAACATGTACTTTGAAACTGACGTGAAATTCAGCACTTTATTAAGATCACCTGTACTGAATTTCAAATTTAATCTCCATCATGCACTCATTTATTTCTGCAGAAAATTGTTACAAACGCCCTAGTCCAGACTTGGATTCTTGTTTGATTCCCAGGGCATCTTTGAATTGACTCAAATCATATCAATACTCCACTTGAAGTGACCTGTTTTTATTAAGAATGACACTGACAATTTTGTGTTGTCAAAATCTGAACCAGGCAACGGCACTAGCAATCGCTTTTTGACCTTGTATTACCAATATCCTAAATTTATGCAAAATTTCTTCGGGAAAGTAGTAGAAAAAAACATAAATTTTGGTTTAAAATGTGCAAGGGATTGGTGGAAAAGGGTGATGTACTTAAAGTGAGTTCTTATGTTTCAGCCATACAGATTTGTCTATGACTTGCCTCAAATTAGGGGTGCATATCTAAATTGGGGTGCATACAGCATTACTTTTATTCTGTATTCTCCAAGCAGAGGTTGGGTCACTAGGGTAGAGCCCGCAAAAATCCTGGCTACTATCTATCCCTGCAAACCAACCTCTGCTTTGAGAATATAATTCTGTGCTTAGGAGTTCTATGAAATTTTTACTATTTTTATAATAGAAAAGCATTTCTTTATTTGACCCATCAATTTATTGTCCTTTATGATGCCAGCACAAATTGGCACTCTTGTCTGTGCTGAATTTTTCACTTAAACTGACTCACTCAAGGTGAAGTACCTTTCACTGAGTAGAGAGCTTCCTTATGAAACTTATGTAGTGGCAGATCCAACAGTATTTCACTTTAATGTTTAAATACCGAGTGTTGTTGGCAAATTTGAAAACTAATTGCAATCCCTACCCAGTGGCAGTTAGCGTGTAGTAGTCATATCAAATAGCCCCCCCCCCCTTTTTAAGTGAAAATTCTTGAAGTTATCCACTGCTTTTGAGAAAGGTGGAGTACTGCGAGGTTTGAGACAACCCCATTTCCCGTTTAATTCTTGGAGAGATTTGATAATCACTAAGTTAACTTATCCACACACATCAAATCAATTTTTCCATAATATCAAATGCTATGTTAAGGTATGGGCACATGGTTTCATTTTCAAGCCAAGCTAATTTGTCTGTTACTCTGTTCTCATTTAGGATGAACTGTATACCAGTAATTATGTGATTAAATCAATCCATATTCTCCAAGCTTTGGCCAAGAAACATGTTCTACAAAAAGTTGTCCAAATATAAATGGACAATGTCAATTGACTAATGTCATCATTTGGCAGTTCACATTTTACTTTGTATTTATAAAGGTTTAAAATCTGTGTAGTTACTACACAGCCTGTTTGGAAAATGAACTTTGTTTCAGGGTGCTAAAAGATCATGATGCACTCAATAGTTTCAAGATACCAGCCAATTCAAAAAGCTACAGTACTGTGTGTAGGGGGTTTGTGGAGGGGAATCTTTGTAATGTGAAAAGGGGCATAGTCAGGTCTTTCTGATAAACATTTTGTCTCATATTATCAGAAAGGCAAGTAGTCATAATTGGACTCACACTTAACTCCAGTGGCTTTAATTGTTTGACTCGTGCTTTCCTGCTAGATGTTTGTCATGGGTAACTTGCTTAAACTCAGCAGAACAGAATTCTCCAGAATGTACATGTGCATGTTGGCTGGATATACTAAAAATTTTATTCTTCCTGGTCACTTCTGGTCGAGGCCTTGTTTGCTAGTATTGGTTGACTACGGTTTGTGCATTTCAATTTAAAAAAGCAGAATTTAAAAACCTTTTCACACACCAGGGGACTTCTTTCGATCCATCTTCAAGGGTAGGGTAAATAGTATATAGATGAATGGGATGTACTTATGCACTATGGTTTGATTGAAAGACCAACGAGGCAACATATTTTTTACCCTTCCCAGCAAACAGATTTTGTAACTACTTCATTTCAAACAAATACATAATTCAGCTTACTTTTTGCATGAACCAAGAAGGAAAGACAGAACACAGCTTTGGAAAGAACACATGAGCAAGAGTACATAAGAATGTGGACAATGACACTGGTTAGTCCCAAAATGTCCCTATCCCACAGCTGTCAAGAAAGAAATCAGCACACAAAACAAAAACGCTGAATGCAGAGGCACACCTATGATTTTCTTCCTTCAATGGATTTTTGCAATTGGTATTCAGAAACCGGTGCTCAGGGACAGTTGTTACTTGTAAGTTCACCAAAAATAGTAGCAATGACAAATTTTGTTTGTTCATTTTCATCATCTTTCCACCATTTACTGCAATGGGTTAATTTTCTGGGACTTCTTTTAATTCAAATTTTACTCTTCATTGTGATTCCTTTTTTTCTGATTGCAGATTTGTTCAGATTCTTCATTAAGAAATGTTGTTCCCGTCACCCCACTTATTCTACTTCACCTGCTGTCAGTCCTCCGGTCCCCGGTTCTGTCCAACACGAGCAGCATTGGGCACAGAAGCGAGGCAGCGCCTGCCGCGAGGGTGGACACCCACGGTCAGTAGCGCCACCTGCCACAAAAGCCATCACATGCAGACAAGTGTTAAACAGCACGCAAACACTCCACAACACCATGGTCCACACCACCCAACCACCCACCAAACAAACATTTCCTGAAAATGCTTAACAGTAAACCCATCCATACTTTAAACCGATGTACGTAAACTTACCTTTTCTGCAGTTGGTCAGGCAAGGGTTTGTTTTATTTTTTTTAGGTTGGGGCATGTGTGGTTTATTTCTGAGTTTCACAAGGGAATGGGAGTGTTTTTGTGTGGTAAAGAATTCGGTCAGACTTTATTTTTCGTGTGTAGGGGGGAGGGTGTTTCTTGCAACTTTGTTCTTTCAGCTCTCCATTTTGCAGTGCTTACTTTCTCTGGAGTTTGCAGGGTTTCAGGGCGATTGTTTGGCCCGTTTCTGGAACATTTTCCACAGCAGTTGTGTCAATGGGTGACAATCTGGAATACTATAAACTACAATAAAAACACAATATTGAACTGAATTTCAGTCCAACAATAAAATGCGAGACAGAATGTCAAGAAATTGTAGACATTTGTTGCTTTTTTTGTCCTTTTTTCACCATGTTTTGGGTGGCTACTTTCTTTATTTATGTTTTCAAGGTAAGGATTAAATGATACAATGATTACACATATATAGATTACGGTTCTACCAAACATTACGCCAATCCACTACACAGTTGTTTCTAATTGACTTTCCAGTTTGCTCTACTTTCCAAATAAAACAAACAGTTGAATAAGTCTACTGTAACTTTCTAGAGATATAAAAAGGTTGCAAGAGGAATAGGCCTAAATAAAAAAGTTTGTCTACAACACACACGTCGCTGCGGCGTCTGGAAATTCAGAGCCGAGTGACACAAACACTTTGGCAAATTTACAGCAAAGTTAGTCGGGTGAAACCCTCTGACAAAGTTTAAGAACCTGGATTGAAATCTGCTGTTGATGATAGAGAATAGGTAAGTCCTGCGGAGTCTCATCAAAAGGGTTAAATCCAATAAAGTCTTTCCTTAGGCAATTCTGGAGTTTTTGTGTCCAGGCAGCCAGACAGAATAGAGCAATCACATGGAATGGTTCACAAAAATTCACAGCACAAGCTTTCACTACTATGTAATCCTAGGAAAGATATACTTGGTATACTCCAAAAGATCTTCATGTGGGGACTTTCGTCAAAGGAGAATGGATATAAAGTCATGTGGGCGGTACGGAAACAGGATGCCAGTTTCCAATAATTATCTTCCATGATGGCCAAAACAGAGGTAGTTATCAGGGCCGACATCAGATTTCGTGTCATCCAATTTGGAAGTACCAGCCAAGAAGAGAGGAACCCTTTCCTTCCTATTTCCACTGCTGGCCGTAGGAGTCCTGGTACCATTCCTGACCACCGCTGGAAGATCCGCCGCTGTAGCCCTGGCCGCCCCAGTCCTGGCTGGCGAGAGGCTGCTGAGCAATGGGAGCAGACTGCCACTGGCCTCCTCCTTGGTTGTTGGCACGGCGCTTCGTGTCGGGCCCCTGATTTCCCTGCCCGTCAGCCTTCCTCTTGGCGCCCCCCCTAGTGCCACCCCCACGGCCGCCCCCGCGACCCCCTCTACCGCGCTGCTGCGTCCCCCCTCGGCCGCCGCGGCCTCCCCGGGCGGCCCCGCCTCGTGGCGAGAAGCCAGCACGGCCCCGAGGAGCACCGCGGGGTCCCATGCCCCCGCGGGGAGGGCCCATCGGACCACCGCGGCCACGGCCGCCGCGGCCACCATAACCACCACCATAGCCATAGTCATCGTAACGGTCGTAACCGCCACCGTAGTAGGGGTCATTGTAGTAAGGGTCATCGTAGCCTCCACGGTAGTCCTCGGCGTATCCCCCATAGCCGTAGTCGTCATAGCCGCCACCGTAGCCATA
Organism: Branchiostoma floridae; assembly: GCF_000003815.2. Classification (NCBI taxonomy): domain Eukaryota; kingdom Metazoa; phylum Chordata; class Leptocardii; order Amphioxiformes; family Branchiostomatidae; genus Branchiostoma; species Branchiostoma floridae. The sequence goes on along the minus strand of NC_049987.1, from coordinate 14,802,877 downwards.
GTCTCCCCCGTAGTCTCGACCGCGGCGATCGAAACCACCACGGCCTCGACCACGCATGGGGCCTCCGCGGCCACCACCAAACCCATCGTAGTCATAGCTGAAAAACACAAGGGTACATTAAACGCTGCGTGCGCTGATTTTTCCTCTCATTTCACAAACTGCCACTTATAATGATCCTTCTTTCTGCAGACCTAATCAAACATCTGTTATCGCATAGTTATCAAATAATGGCTTATATAAACATTGCTGATGCTTGGCTTCGATAAGCAATGATACAAATATCTTTTCCAGAAATATCTATTTCTTTACTGGAAACCGATCTTGTTCTATTCAATGGGCCATAATCTTAAAATAGTATCAGAAGATGATGATTTAAACGTAACAAAGGAGCTTAAGACAAATACCGCTTGTAGCTTACCCGCCCATCATCTTTTCCTGCTCTCTCTGCCTCTTCCTCTCTTTCTTCTTCTCCGATGGTGGCTTGGCGAGTGAGATTTCCATGGCAGACCCTTCCAGCTCCTTGCCATTCAGATCTTCCATGGCCTGTCAGACAGAAATGTGCATCAATAAAATGACAATGACAAGACAATGCACTCCTTTGGATACAACATCAGAGATATTGAAGTAACACCAATACATTACAGTACAGCAATACCAACCTTGATGGCATCTTCTCTGTTCTCAAAGTGGACGAAGGCGTAGTCCTTGATCTTTTTGACTCTCTCTACTGTCCCGTACGGCTCAAACTTTGCTTGGATGATCTCCTCGGCAGCTTCAACAGCAAGGTTCCTCACATACAGCACCTTAACCTGTTGGGCAGGAGGCAGAAGGACTGTTAACAACTGCCCAGAGAAAAGTGTTTTTTCTCACACTGCTACCCATCTATGACCTCTGAACTATGTATGCCCTTTGCTATGAGGGGGGAGGCAGCGCGCGCGGAGGGTCACGGAGGCGCCCATGGGGGTGGCACAGTAGGGGGGGGTCAACCAAGAGGAGGGCCAGCGGACAGGGAAGGGCCGCGGCCAGTCCCGATCCAGTTTACCTGAATTCCTGGATAGGGGGTGTTACTTGTTTCCATTGCTGAAAACCATTGAAACATTTCAAGTGAAATGACAGTGACAGAGAAACACACACACACACCAACACACACATGCACGCACACATGGACAGAACCGTTCCTCTGTTTAGCAAAACAATGGGCAGCTTTTGGATGCAAAGAACACATCAAACAGCATTTTCCAGTTCAGATAGTTCCAGTGAATGATCTTGTGAGAATCCCTTTGACTTCACCAGCAATATCAGTCACGGTGATCTACTGTCAACTTCAATGACTGCAACAAGGAAGCTGAGTGAACATGATTTAAAATGCTTGAACTTCAGCTATTAAAATCAGTCCACTCTTGAATTCCCCTTTGAATTCCCCTTTGAATTCTGAAGTTGACAGCAAATCTAGAATGGCTCATATCCTAAAAGAAGTCCAAGGGACATGAGAAATAACACAGCAACACACCCCAACCATCCTCCATTTTATCTACCATGTTTTCTACAGACCAGCTCAATGAAAGAACTATGAGGGCCAAAATATACTTTTAACTCTAAGGTAAAACAATGCTGTGTTCTTTCTCAAATACACAACGATCACCCCCTGGGTTCAGTGGTTGACCCTTTTCCGTCCACTGACCTTCGACATGACCTCATCGTCTGGCTCTTCGATGGGGTCGGCCCAGTCGACCGTGACTGTGATGTTGCCCCAGACCTTGATGCGCCCGCTCATGAGCCTTCGCCTGGCCAGCGACGCCTCCTTGTGTGACAGGTACTCCAGGAAGGCAAAGCCTCGGTTCTTTCTCTTGTCCTCAGGCATGTAGTAGATGATCACATCCTTAAGCCCGTCTATGGATAAATAACAACAAATTATTTCAGACCATACTGTAAATTCATTTCTTTTTTTTTCTCATTCTATCCTGCAGTAAGAGCAAAAGGAAGTTTTCAGGGTGTTTTGTGATTGAAATTATGCTACAGAAAAACTTGTCGAGAAGTACAACGAAAAAAGGGCCACCAAGCTATTATGCGAGTTAGTCACAGTACTTGACAAAATAGCTGCAACCATCTTTAATCTGTTATCTCACTATACCTGGCGCAAACCAGAGGTTTAGAGATGATGGCACACTTCTCAACTACCTAACCTACGGTTTAAGAGGCAATAACACACTTCCTTTCTACCTAAACCATATCTAAGACAAAGAGAAACTCACTTGTGACTTTGCCAAACTCGTCGAAGATCTCCTGCTTGCTCTTGTTCTTGGGGATAGAGCCGACGAACAACCGGTTGTTGGCCACTGAGATGCACACACCCAGCCAGCGTCCCTTTCTGATCTCATAGTTGTCAAGCTGAAGAGATGAACAAGTAAAACAATTGGTACATGTATCTAAGTTTAAAAGACCTTGCCTTTCAATTGATGAATAATTGTGCCTAACACAAATATGCTTAACTACTACTAGTACTAGAATGCTACAGATGTCTTTCAGTTCAAAATGCTGGGGCAACAATAAATAGAACTATGACTATGCAAAATGATTTCAAAAAGCTATCTTGCTGTCTTCTAAGTTTACATACGAATTATACAACCATTCCACGATAACCTCACCTGTTTGACAGCATCCTGTGCAGATTCCTTAGTGGTATACGTGACGAAAGCATAGCCTCTGTTCTGTCCGCTGAGTGGGTCCATCATCAGCCTACAATGTGGGGAGGGGTAATTTCGTCTTTGTGCTAACTCGGCTTACATTTTATGTTTTACATTCATTTACAATGCCTAGCTGCACACAGAAGTATATTTGCTTGTTTTCTTTAAAAAAAGTTTTGGTAAGAACAGGGAAGTAAATAGTCACAGCAAAAAGGCAAACCACTCTTCAGTTCAGAGAATGTTTATAAGAGATTTTATAAGGGGAACTTCAAAGTGCAGCTATCTTGCTTACGTAAAAATTTTAGACCAACAATCTTATAGATTCTAGAACTTAAGTTTTAAAAAATAAGTTAGTAGATAGTCTTTTTAGTTAAGTTTGAAGAGCACTGGCAGCCATATTAAAGGAGGTTACTCGAGAAGGTAGACAAGATATGATAAGACAACTCACAAGTTCTTGGGACATACCTGAGGTCAAAGATGGGTCCGGGCTTCTCAAACAGAGGAATGAGCTCATCTTCAAACATGTCTCTCGGTATCTTACTGACAAACACCTGTGCCAACAATAAAACCAAGCAGGGAGGCTTAAATACAAGACACGAGAGGGAGACCTACCTGAGGTCAAAGATGGTTCCACATTTCTCAAACAGTGGTATGAGCTCATCTTCATACATGTCCCTCGGAATCTTACCAACAAACACCTGTATAAAGAGCACATCAGTGTAAGACCAGCCAGACCACAACCGTACCAGGGCCAGCCCAATGCAAGTCGTGGTGATGCATTTCTTTTGACCATTTTGCCAATGTTTCAAAGAAACAATTTTGTCGTATCCCATACAATACGCCTTTTCCCCCTCTTTTTTCTTGCTTCAAAGAATTGCCCAAACAACATTAGCCTGGCCCATCTGGCTCTCACTGAGCTTAACCTCCCATCCAAAAAAGTCAGTAAATTGTCAGTTTGAAATTGTCAGGAATTCTGAACATGGAACGAGCAGCCAGGAAGAAAAGTTGGACTTGCCATGCTACTCTGGGAGGTATGTCCTTGCTGAAACGGGAGAAAGCAACGTTGTAAAACTTTGCTCTCCAAGAACATTATTGTATCAACCACCAACTTTCCATTCGACCTTGTCTTCCTTTTTCCATTTTTTGGTGTGAATTTGGTGCAAGATCTGATAGCACAGAAGATTGAAAGTGCCAAAAGAATCTTTCACAATGTCAGGAAAGAAAGTTGGATTACACAATCACAGGGCTCAAATAATTTATATCATCATCAACAGCAGCTTCACTAGCAAAATTTCATTTCTAACGGTGCCAAATCAAGCCCTAAAATCATGTAAATTTTGACTGTAGTGGAATATAACAAACCAACAGAATTCTCTCATCTAATTTTGAGCCCTGTACATCAGACATTAGCACAGTATTAACTAATCAATTACATGGAATAGTTTTTGAAACATTTTCCAAAGTTGATTGCCGAACACAAGACACAGTGATAACCCGATACTACTTGAACAGAAAGTCAGAAGTTTCCCTTTACGGTTTTTCCTGTTTATCTGTACCAAGTGGTCTACAGGATAGTAGTGCTACGTGTGTATTTTCAGAACACTAGTTACTACAGCTACTTCTGTACATAAGAAGCAGGCACATTCTACTCAATGCAAGTCAACAAATCACGCAGCAACAGTGGCGGCTGTTACAAAAGAAAAAAACTGGCCATCTTTCATTCCCAACAAGTTATAGTGCTCAAGACAAAGGCATTGTTGTAGCAAGATTCAAAAGTGCAAGACAATTAGAAGCTACAAGCTTCTGCAACAGAAAAGAAATCTACTTTCTAGTTATACTATATATATATATCATCTCTGAAAGCAAACATTGTAAAACATTGTGGATGGTAAAAGAAGCTTCTGCAACTTAAGATATATTGGTAATATTGTTAAACCAACAATGCAAAAACTTTCTATGTTGTAGCCAATTCACAGCCATTTCAAAGACAGCTAAACTTTGCTAAGTTGTGTTCATAGCATGCATGCAATACATATTCATTGTAAAAAAACATGATTTTACATCCCCATACAGCATAACCTGCATGGGCAAGCTGCAAATTAACACAATTCCTTACACCAAGCTATGCTGTTTTACATAATAGACATGAGATGAGACATAGTGCATGGCGTGCGCATGGCGTTGACTCCATACCTGTGTGAGCTTGTCTGTCATTTCTTTCTCTTCTTCCTCTGTGACCGGCATTGCGTACTTGCGCTGTCCTGTCGTCACATCAAGTTTGTATCCCGTTCTGTCCAGGATTTCCTAGGAAACGAATAAAGATGTTACTATTAATCTTCCAGTACCACAAATTATCAACGTCTGCAAATATTCACCTATATTGGCATCAACTAAAATGCCAAGTGACTTATAAAAATCTTACTTTGATTTTTGTCTCATCAGGTCCCTTCTTGGAAGCATCGCCCTGTTGGTTCTGTTTGTTCTTGTTCCGTTGTCGGTACGTCTTCATGACGCCACACAGGAACGCACTTTTGTTCTGTACATGTGATAGGTCGCTCTCAGCGAACTGTTTCAGGACGTCGTGGGCGCCAGACTCGTCGAACTCGCGCAGGGCGTCCAACGCTCTCTCGTCCAGGTCCTCAGGTGAAAGAACACCTACAAAGAATTTTAAAATGATATGTTAAAAAAGATAAGCCAAAATTCTAGTTCTCTTTAACTAAGCCTTCCCCCAATGAAATATTGCAGTTTTACATTACAGAAACAAGGAGTAATGTCAACTTTGAAAGTACCATATATTTCCTTTAGCAACTTTAAAGATGATGTCAAATGCAAGGAAAAACGATTCTATTAATGTTTATTTTCGTGACAAGATTGTAGAAAAGGATATTTCTGTTGTGTTTGCATACAAAAGCAATCATGTTAAACCGGGGAGTGAGTGTGTGAGTGTGTAATAATTTTGTGGTAGAGAGGCACAGTGTTAACTGAAAATAATCATTTCAAATTCAAGATTTCTCTGTTTTAAGATTGAATACCCAAAGAGACCTACCTTCTTCATACATCTTGTTTAGTGCATCTTGTACGGATTGCGGCAGGCCCTGGTCGCCACTCTGCGAGGTCTCCATGGGCTCCTGCTGCTCGGTCTCCTCCATGGCCTGCGGTTGGTCCTCGCCTTCTGCAGACATGGCAGATACGGTATGTTCCCACAGCTACGTACTGAGGAACGGCACACAGTTATACACACTGCACCACAGAGAGGCCACACAAAATCGCACAAATGTTACACATTACAACAAAAACAAAACTAAGAACCAAATGCTACACATATGAAAGTACAACTACAAGTCTACTAAGGGGGACGATTAAGCAAGTCAATGATAAACTTATAGAACTGGCAAAAAGCAACACACAAGACCCGACTGCACCTACCTACAAAAGTTCTCGCGACTGAACTGACCAGGTGTTCAACACCTGTCTCCTTTATAGGCCACATAAAAGGCTTAATTGCTATTGTTCCTTCCCAGACTGGCCCTTTCATTTCTTATGCAAATCAAATCTGATTTTCACCCAGGGGGGTTGACAGTCCCATCTGTGAGGTGTTAGCTCCATGTTTTGACTACTACCTTTAAGAATAACAAGGTATAATTGCCTGTCTAGCCAACCCATCTGCTTCAAATAATAAATGTCAAAAAAATCTACTCACTGTTTAGAATGTAATTATTTCTGCTCTGCAGTGATTGCTGTGTAAGTTAACTAACTTTTTACCATGCAATTCAATACAATGGCTTGATTGGTATGCATGTCCAGAAAATGTCCACAAAATTGCAATAATCTTTCAGGTTTGCCAGTTTTCGTTCCCATTAGTTTACTTTTCTGTACTTAGATACTCATTATTATTATTAGATCATGAGAGTCCTATCCCTTTGTTGCTATCTAAACAAAAATCAAAAATCAGGCTAAATAGCTGCTGATTCACAAAGATTGAACATACTTTTAACAGATCAAATGGCTTTGGACATCTAAAACGTTTCGGCCTGGTGTAAAAAAAATGGATTTGTAAAGTGCATGTTTTCGCCATGTGGCTGGGCCCACACCACGTGCAACGCCATGCATAATGACTGTTGATTTATTCATGACTCATAGACGGCAACACAAAGGGGACGCGAAACCCACGCCGTGCCCTCCTTTTACACAAAGGAAAACGTGGACCTTTCCAGACATAACTACAAATCGCACGACTGGGACTGAGATAAATTTAAATCACATTTTGTGAAATATTTGGGGTTTCGTTACATGAAGAAAAACACAGGGGTCTAACAGTGTAGCGGAAAAAACAGCAATATTTTGCCACAAGCTGCCATACGCATGGCGTGCCAACTACCGATACCAAGACAAAAGAGAATTTCACTCCCTCCTTGAAGTATTTACTACACGATTACGTCTTAAAATCACTTGATCTAAGTCTTATTTTGCTTATCGTCGACAGGACTCAAAAATCTGTACCTACGAATGATATGTTTTTTACGACGCCTAAAAATATACCGGCATGGCGGCGACTGAATCACATCCTACGCACCGCCACAAAAATATTCACCATACATTTTACCTCAGAAATCACGCAAAACTCAACTAAAAAATAAAACCTAATATTTTCTTAATTCAGGGTGGTTGCGGGAATATATTAAAGGGATCGCTGATATTTGATATTGTGTTTTCCACGAGAAACCTCATAATAAAGAAGCCGGCATGATGTAGAAAACGTGGCGAAAATAAACGCCCGAAAACGCCGCTACCACCAAGCATCTTTCATTCAACGATTTCTAACATAGAAAAACAGGTATGAAGACAAAATTGCAAAAATTAAATAGGACTATATATCTAGATAGTCTATGTATAGAAATTCGACTTACCTAAAGGAAAGTAAACCAGGAATTGGAAGAAATATGGGGGGAAATCGCGCACAACTCTTTCAGCTCCGTCAAAATGGCGACTTCACAAAGCTTCACCCAAGTACGGGGTTTCCGTGAATGAATTGCACGGTTTGTAAAAATGCGCGGGGAAAATTTAAAGCACGTGACTAAACAAAGGCGTGGCTTCTTCAGGCTTCTTCTCGTGGCCCTCTTCTCGTGTCCTAGCTTCGTGGCAGTGGATTAACGGGAGGTGCCCCTTTTCTTGCGCTCAAACTCATGGCGCTCCATCGCTAGTTGCCTGAGAGTGGTCAAATTTTGATGACTGGATTTTTTACACATAGATTTGAACAACATACTTGAATAAGAAATGCATTCATGTGGTTCATGAACCTTTCGCGCCGCGTGTTACAAGCGGCAAACACTGTGAGACAATTTCGTGTATGTAACCTTCCAATTTTGTGCTACGCTGGACAGTGTGCCTAACTTGGTACGCTTTTTTACATTTTGCTCTCTTCAGAAGTAAGTGGTAAATTTAAGTACACAGAACAAAATTAACAGTATGATATTTTAGCTTTCTTTTGACAGTAAAATCGTGACTGTATGTACTTCTTGTCTCACATGAGGAAGGCTGTACCTAGAACAATCCAGCTGATGTTTTCACGGGCAATGGGCTGAATGCACTGATTGTGAATGCCCGACTAAAAAAACCATTACGAAAAAACGACACCGCCAACATCAACAAAACTCTGTCTGATTATATGAAAATATCATCTACATCTCTCTATCAAGTCTTATTTTCATAGACAGCACGAATCATTTGTTACAGTCAAATAAATCTTTGGACTCCAAAGAGCGTTCTCTAGTCTGCCACCTTCACGGCCACACTCCCTTGGGAGTATAATGGTGGCAATGTTTATGTCGCTTCCTTTTGGTTGCTTTTCTACTCAACAAACATTTGAAGACCCATATTCATAGTGTTTTATGGAGCTTTATTTATGTGTATCATGGCAGTTGTGTGACTGCTTGGAAGAGTTCGTATAGTTAGCGACACGAGCCGCCAATACGCAGAGGCCGGTGACCGCAGTGATTCAGCACTGTCAACATTACTGTTAGAATTCTGTTTTTAAAAAAGACATGAAGTAAATATGTTAAAGTATACTTGGAATGCAAATTAAAGCTGTGTGCATGGACCTGGTTTATTTACCTTTGTAATCAGCATAGTCAGTGGCAACAAACACGGTGTACTTATGGATAATAAGATCAGCAAAAAATCCGTACCGTCTTACGACGGGAACCGTCTTAGGGCGGCCCCCGTTAATTGTATACTTAACAAAGAAGGAAAATAAGATTCATAGGTAAATCAAAAGGGAAATAACATCTATTCTAAATAGCTTTTTGATGGTCTTTGATGAGTTTGAGTCATTGACTTCTTTTCCGTATGCAGTGGGATATAAATTGTCCAACATTTTCATAGATAAAGGGGTTGGACGACTTAGGCAAAAATATTGTTTTTTTGTTGGTCGGTAAGATCATGAAGATGTGAAAAGCTTGGGAAATTTCGTTGATTTCAAGGAAAAGATTTCTTCTTTCAGAATTGTATTGTGAACATTCACAATCAAAATGATATTATATTTGTCCGCCCAATATCTGCTCGGAGTTGAGCTGTTTAGGTCTGTTTTGTTTGTAACGTTAAATGTCCTTAGGTCTTCATCCCTGGACGAACATCATTGCATAGATATCTAATTAGTCATGGGCTGGGCCATTATTTTATATGAAAAAGAAGCTGAAGAAGCTAACGCTATAGTGCCTTTGAAAATTCATTTATCAAGATCGAATTAGCATTCTTCATTAGTTAATGGTCTACCGGACGCACTCATCATTACCATATAAGAAACGGGGTTTTTTTTTTTAGAAAGGCCCGGGCCTAAAAAGGTTCTCAAACGCAACTTTCCTGATACACTGTAGAGACATAACGCTAAACTTTGCAGTAAGGGAATAAGACGCCAGAGGACGCTATTTGGTAGCGTCCCAGCATGCGTTGCAACCGGTGTCGAGCAGACGTTTCGTGATCTTTGCAGTCATTTCACAAGTGCTACGGAAAATCACCTTTATCTGAAATGGAGACACTTCTTGAGCAACAGAGACGGTATCACGAGGAGAGGGAACGTCTTATGGACGCCATGGTGAAGGAAATGTTACACAAACCTGGATCGGTAAGCAAAATACGCCAGAAGTTTTCCTCATCTTTTTGTGCGTGGTGAAATTTTAAAGGGGGAGGGGGGCAAATTTTGACACAGTTTTGTGATGTTTTTCAACTTTTTGCTATATAACGTTCCAATTAAGTAAGAACTGCAATTGCAAGCTGCCTGGTGGGTTAGATGCTGATACTAAAGGTAATACCTAGTATAGTAGTTGTAAAGAATTCAAAGATTTGTTGGAGAGTGCTGTAGAAGCTTTTTTTTCTTGCAGAAAAATTGTTTTGAGTCAAAAATGACATGATCTCTTTTCTATTTACTTTTCAGCATCGGGAACAGATCAACTCAGAACAGAGATGCAAACAGCTTCTGGATGTGAGTTTATCCCTCATATTGTTCTTAATTTGTACGCATAACGTTAGGTATCCAAGTTATCCAACACATATTTGTGCCAAATTACTAGTACATGCCAATCTGTTACAAGTTACTACATGTAGTATAACGTTAATCACCAGGTGTATTTTGCCAGCCAGTAGGTACCCCAAGTATGAGTAATGAGGCTGTTAAACGTGGTCTAGGCACCTCCTCGAGCACGGGACCCCCATTTTACGTCCCTCCCGGAGTTATGTAATAGTTAGTTACTTACTATCAATCTCTAATGTGGAGTTAGTCTAATTTGCATTTCTACCGGTACCTTATCTTAAGACGTTATGGCCCCAACAAAAACTTCTGACTGTAGATGTACACCTGCACAAAAACGCACAAATTTCACTCAAATTGGTCCTTTTTTAACTTTGTTTAATTTCTTTATTTCATAGAGGTACATGGAAGTGTGTGCTAACCTGAAGGAATTGTACGAAGACAAGGATGGGTAAGACACTGTCTTCTTCCTCTTATGTTTCTCCTTAATTCTCACTCATGTAAGAGAATCTTTTAGTTTCACAAAATGCTACAAATGAACTTAAGAAGTATTTATACATACTGTGAACAATGAATTTCCATTTGGAAATTTCATAGCATCTTTCCCTGTAACAAATTTTATTGCAGCAATGCTGTCTGTTGATAAAGTTTGACTCCTTTTCCAGCCTGAGAAAAGAAGAAGTTGATGCCTTATCTGGTCCCAACGAGTTCCAGGAGTTCTACTCCCGTCTCAAGGCTATCAAAGACTTCCACAGGAAACATCCAAATGAGGTAAGTTCATCGTTAACAAGACCGTGGGTTCATTAACATAACAAGACTATGGGTTCTAGTTTTAAGTTTCTAGATCTTAGCATGAAAGTTCATCAGTGTTGGTAAATGGTATTGTGGAAAAGACTAAACTTTAAGTCCCAATCTAACTTGGTGTTGGTTACGTAAAGTTTAGTCTTTTCCACATGTTTCTAGATGTTTGAATAGCACCACCCTGCTACTACAGGCTTTTAAAACTAAGTTCTGTTCATTCTTTATCATTCTTGAACATTGAGCTGTACATTGACAAAATAAATGTAAAAAAATAAATGTGCTAAACTTAAATTACTAAACCTGTTAGAATGTATGTGGACAACATAACTTGATGAGTTATGGATGGATCTTAATGATATTGGTGTGTTCGTAGGTGTCAGCAAAACAAAGGACAGATTTCATTATTGACCTCCTAGTGACTGTTTCTAGTACTGCAGCAGAACTTCCAGTTTTGATACCTTTTCTGTATGTTACAGATCAGTGTGCCGATGTCAGTTGAGTTTGAAATGGTGAAAGAGGCAAGGGAGAACCCTACTGATGAAGGTGAGACATTAACACAAACATCTAAAACACTATTAGTAGTTTATACATGCAACTTTTTGACAACACCTTCGGGGAGGAGGAATTGACTCAGCTATGTCAGAAAGTTTCCCAGAATATGACTGATTAATGTGAAAATGAGATGTTTTTATTTTATCCCATGGTAGAAGTGGAAAGTTTTGGTATGTTTTCAGTTTGCAGATCTATATGTACAGCACTAAAACACAATTTTAATTATGGTGGAGAGACGTCGCAAAAATAGTACTTACCACAAATGTTTGAGGTTAACAGTACTTCACAGAAACAACTGCTGTAGTTTTGATTTTTCTGTGTTTGCTTCCAGCTATGGTGGACTTTACAGATGAGGAAGGATACGGGAAGTATCTGGACCTCCATGAGTGTTTTGAAAAGTACATCAACCTCAAGAGTATAGAGGTATGTGATATCTTTTTCTTAGATCCTTTTTAATGTAGTGTAGTATAATAGAAATTTTGATGAATTGAGAAGAAACTGTGATTAGCCACTAGAAGCCTGTGTATAACATGCTTAACTTACCTGACTAAGCCAATCTTCTAGCAGCCCTTCCATTGGTCAGGCCCCATGTGGAAGAGGACCAATATTGCCCAACAACAACAGGCTACATGCTGAACTCGCTGTCTTCTAAAAAAATTCAAAATGTATTGTTGTAACTAAAGTAAATGCATTGTTAAACAGCATAAATACAGTCGGGGTTTTGGATATTGGTGAATTTTGATTTATTAACAATATTTTGATACATAAGTAAAGAAGTTTCTTGGGCAGTGCAAGGAGGTAACCTCCTTTGGCAGTGTGACTTTCTTTGAATTACTTCTAATGATCTCCTTTTTTGTCACACCACAGAAAGTTGACTACATCACGTACCTGAATGTGTTTGACCAGTTCTTTGACATCGCCAAAGACAGGAAGAATGCTCAGTACAAGGAGTAAGTATTCAGTTTTTCACTATCTTGGTCAGATAAAAATATCTTTATTTCAGAACATTAGAATAGATTGTTTTTTAGATATACTATATAGTTCAAATGAGTCTGCAGTCAAACCTGTACATGTAATGTACATAATGATTATCTGTCCAATGTGACGACAATTTGCTGGTCCGCCAGATAAATTTCCCAGTTGAAACAAGCATTAAAAACTAAAAAACTTCAACTATGTGACTATGCCTATACTGTACACCTGTCCATATACATGATACATTGACCAGATTTTGTTGGAACCGAGTGATCTTCTTCAGCAATTTTGACTATATTTCTATTTGTATTTTTTGTGTGCATATTTTTCAATGGTCTTCTACCATGTATGTCTAATGGAATGCATTTTTCAGAACCTACTAAAATTACAAGACTATGTGATTATTTATTCCTACTTGTACCTTTTCCATGTTTTTGACACACACAAAAAAAAAACTTTAGAAGAAATGTTATCAAAGAGGAGACCTTTATCTTGTGCGTGTTTTTTTCTCCAGCTATCTCCTGACCTTGCTGGACTACCTGCAGGGTTTCTGTGCCCGTGTGCACCCCCTGTTGGACCTGAACGAGGAGGTAGAACAAGTCATGAGGGACTTCAACCTGCAGTGGGAGACTGGCACCTTCCCTGGCTGGCCTGTATGTACTGCACTTCCTCATCAAATCACTAGAGGGCTCTTTGTTTTATAGCTTGGAGCTATGCATAGTTCATTTTGTATATTAAAGTATTTCTTTTCAAAACTATGGATTTCGAGTATGTGCCTCGAAAACAAGTGAAGGAAAACATATTTAGTTTTCATTTCATATATACACATACATGTATATGGCACCCTTTAGTCAGTAATGACCATAGTAAAATCCTAATTGATACCAGCCCTACAGGTTCGGCTATGGTTAAACAGTCCTGTATGAGAATAACAGTCTCTGCCACGTAGAGCACATCTGTATGCTGACTCAGGTCTTTTGTAGAGTTCTTTTCTCAGGATGTACTTTTCTCCTACCATGTGCATCAGTCTGGCTGAACAGTGTGTATCAGTATATACAAATGTACTGTTTATTATATATTCCTGATGTATTTCTTTCTTCCCTGTTTCCCTTCAGAAAGAGGCTAGCAGTGCCTTGGCCCACTCAGGTGCCCATTTGGATCTATCTGCCTTCTCTTCTGCTGAGGCAAGTGTTTGGCACTGGTTGTTTTTGTCTTGTAATTGAAAAGCTCTTAAAAATGGAGGTTATATTTAGGCAATGTTTGTTGGTCAGCAATACAACTTGAGAATGGCTGGGTAGCTTGGTTTCGTACTTGGTGTGTTGGTGGGGTGTGATAAAAACTGGACACGATTTTGAGTGCCCTAGGGACTTCCCTTGGTACTGCAGTAGAACTTCCAGTTTTAATATCTGAAATTTTGCAGTATGTACATGCACTGTACTTTCTTTGCCAACATTGTCAATTAAAAAGTTGCTATTTGCTATGAAGGATATTAGAAAAGTAATCTGTTAAAGGTTTGATGTATCTTGACAACAGTAAAACAGCTAGCTAATTAGCTTGGTAACCAAATAATGTTTTACATGTGTAACACCACTAATCATATATGTGTCCTTGCAGGAGTTGGCCTCCCTCGGTCTTGACAGGTTAAAGTCAGCCCTGTTGGCCCTGGGACTCAAATGTGGAGGGTAAGCCATATCATTAGTTCATGAGCACATAATCTTTCTTTGTATGGATGGCATCTGTACAAATCTTGTCAACTTTGGGGCCTTTTTTTGTTATTGTAACACACATATTTTATATATGTATCTGCATATTTCATTGGCTGGCAAAAGTAGATACATTGTACATGTCTAATGATATTTTCTTGAACCATCTTGTCACAGAACCCTGGAGGAGAGAGCTCAGCGGCTCTTCAGCACAAAAGGTATGGCAAGCAACAACTTTTCGCCTTTCAAAGTTGTTTCTCAAACAATTTTGTTGCTGGTTGTAGGGTAGAATTCCAGGATGTAGATCAAAATGATAAATTGCATATACTTAAGACTTCCATTCTGTCACATTTCTGACTTAAAGACATATTCCTTCCTCAGGAAAGAGTCTTGAGGAGCTAGACCCTTCACTGTTTGCCAAGTCTAAACCTGGGAAGGGGAAAGGTGCCAAGTGAGTACATGTGATTTTGTCAATTATTATTTCTTACCAGCATTTGCCAGCAAATGTAGGATATTTCACCCATCTTTTTCCAATGTTGTGGTGAACATCTGTGTCAGGGATGAGTACCAGACCAGATCATGTCATTTTTGTGTACCATCTAGCATTTGTCAGTCAAATTTGTATGACAAGTGACCACCTCTACATAAGGACCACCTGGCCAATGTGGCCACTTACATAATTTTTACCATTGACATAAGCAGTAAGAATCCTGTCTAAGTGACCACTCGTCCACCAGATTTTATTAGTCTATTGAGTAGTCTTCTTGACCACTTTTGACTGTATTAAGTGTTTGTCTATAGGAGGAAAATGTAATTCAAAATAGGAAATACAAAGAAAACAGTATGTACTCCTTTGAAAGAAACATGATTTCAACAGTCTTTGTTTATGTCTACAGGGATGTGAGTGAGAAACAGAAGGAGATCGCCAGCCTTGAAGGACAGGTCTACCGACTCTCGGAGATTCTCAGTGTAAGTCATCATTTTAACAATTAGAAAAGGAGCAACTCTCCCATTGGTCAAACTGTTAATTGCCATGCCATCATTGGTCCAATTGTTATTTGCCATGTTATCATTGGTCGAGCTGCTAATTCAATTGTGATGGACTGCCAGGATTGGTCTATTGTTTGTAGTCAATTCCTAACCATGATGTTCCCTTCCTCCACTCTCCCCAGGAGCACCGCGCGGCCACTCGCGAGAACGTTCAGCGCCGGCAGGCTCGCACGGACACGGAGCGGGAGGACGAGGACGCAGAGGAGTTCAGCGAAAGCGAGAGTGAAGACGAAGAGAACGAGATCATCTACAACCCCAAGAACCTCCCGCTGGGCTGGGATGGCAAGGTAAGACACTGCAAACCTTATTCAATATTTTCCCACTCACCTAACATACCAACTAATGTATGTGGAGCTTCAGGCATTAGCTGCAAGCATCAAACCTCTATGTAAAAGAACCCAACACACTTATCGCAAGGAGTATGGGTGAACCGGGGTGCTAGGCTTATATGTGGGCCATATCGCATTGCACTAGCCTGGGTACCGTCCGGATAGTAGTTCGATCCAATGTTTATTATACACTATATACAGTCGTTTCTCGCTCTGACTTTTGTTATACTCTTTATACTGTCGCTTCTCTGTTGTTCTGTCTGCGAACCTTGACATCTCTATAATAATGTCTGAATTTTGAACAAGGGCACTTATTGCTCACTGCACAGGGGCAAATTAAGGAATGGGATCAAGTGCTCGTTCGAACAGGCATTCCAACACCTGAAACACCCTCCGTTCGTTTGTGGAAGGGCCTGTTGTCATTAAACAAGTGCTCTAGAACTCATTCCTCAATTCAATTATTAACTGATGTCACCACCAAAAGATTTGAACAGTTCCCCATACAGGTAGCAGAAGCTAACATAGAAGTGATGTACTACCGGATGGCAGGCTTTTAGCTAGGATTTTATAATAGGGTGTCCAAACTTATTGGTGAGTCGCGGTAAGTGACTTTTGTAGGGGGGTCTGGGGGCATCCACCTTCCATGGTGCAGAGTTTTTGATGATTTTAAGTTAAAATAGTGCATTCTAAGGTATCCCAAGAGGCAAAAATACTGTTACAGATGTCACAGTAGAAGACTGTGACCACAGATGACCTTGTAGCATCCCTGGTCAATCAGAATTTCATGCTTGTCAGTGGATTTTCTCCCCAGTATAGGGCGTCCAGGGGCATAAAATTTCTTGTTATTCTAAGAAAAGGGCGTCCAGATGACGCGTTGACGCATGCCTGGCTAAAAGCCTGCCGGATGGAAATGTCTAGAATTGGTGATTTTCCACAAATCACCCGAACTCCAGGAAGAATAGTGACATACATGTATCAGTCACTAATGGAGATCTGTATAACCAAACCAAACCAAACCCAGGCAAGAAAAAAGAAGTTCCAGCTGGTGTTGTGAAGTTAGGCCACCTATTCTAAGTGTGTCTTCTGTGTTCCTCTTTCCCCAGCCCATCCCATACTGGCTGTACAAGCTGCATGGCCTGAACATCAGCTACAGCTGTGAGATCTGTGGTAACTACACCTACAGGGGGCCCAAGGCGTTCCAGAGACACTTTGCTGTAAGTACTTTCTCAAGACATTACCTCCAATCTTACAATCTACCATATTTTCTTGATTAAAGTACAAACCCCAATTCAAATATACACACCCGATTTTGGACAAGTCTTAGACTAATCAGTGGGACTGAAACATATAATGGAAAGCTCAAGTGAAGTACTCACCTCTTCTCCACCAATCTTGATGTGTTTTTGTACTACAACCTTGGTTCGACTGCAACCTTAAAACACCTGGTGTCTACTCCTATCACATGGTTTATTCCACCACAAACGGTATATGAATGTACGGTAAATAGATTTGTGTGGACTATAATTTTACATTAATTTTAATGGTATCTTCCTTTCTGTTATAACATGTGTAGCTTTCATTTAAAACAAAAAACAGACGCTTCATGATGATAGGAGACTGATTTGCACACAGTATTTTTCTAGATTCAAAGTGACGTTTGTTGACCTTGTCGTTGATTGACACCTGTCCATCTTTACCCCAGGAGTGGCGCCACGCCCACGGTATGAGATGTTTGGGGATCCCCAACACTGCTCACTTCGCTAACGTCACCCTGATCGAGGATGCTGTCGCACGTAAGTCTCACACCCTGTAGTTAAGGAGACCCATTTTTTGGACCCACAGACCCTATCCTCCCAAGATGATCTATTTATAACAACAACGGGGTATTGTGGTTACCAGGGGTGGGTGCCAGTACAGAAATTCAGGTCCAGGTCCAGAGGATCAGTTCCAGGTCCGTCCTAAAATCCTACCTTCATGTAATTGTAAACAACACTTACTGCCTCTGTTTTAGACCAGGTTTGACTGTAGAGACTTGGTAAAAATGAGTGTCGACTCTTCTCTACTTTTGTTTTTTCTTGGGCCAGTGAGCCCCCAAACACCTGAACGCCTGCCGGGATTATCTGTCCATTTTCTGATCGGTCCAACATACAGTCCACTATTTATTTCAGGTCTGTTTTTTCTGGATTGGTCCAACAAGAAACAATGGTTTTGTCCTGGTAAAAGCATACTGGTACCCACCCCTAGTGGCTACAGTTGTTGACTGAGAATCTAAAGGTTTGGGGTTTGAATCCCTATCAGACCCGAATGCTGTGCCCTTGAGTAAGGCACTTTAATCCAATGGTGAAATTGAGTACCTAGGCTGAGTGTAAGTGAATCAAACAAACCTAGTTACAGCCCAGTTTGTACAACTTGTGCTTACTATACAAAACTTCTGTGTTATTTCTAAAGGTACATGAAGCTATTTTCCTTTGAATGTTGTCAGGCAATAGAAAGATTGAGGTATACAACTTACAAGGGTCTAAAAACCCCTTGTAAAGAATTTTCAATGTTAATATTTGTCATGTACTTTGGCCTTGTACACAGTATGGGAGAAACTGAAGAACAGCAAGTCAGCAGAGAGGTGGCAGCCAGACCAGGAGGTCAGTACTATTTTGTTTACTTGCAGATGAAAATAGATACCAGAAATGTGCATTGTGGTCTGTAATTGAACAATTTCAGTAAGTTTTCCTTCCTCTCTGAATCATTCATTTTTCTCCCCACACCTCAGGAGGAGTATGAAGACTCCACAGGTAATGTGGTCACCAAGAAGACCTACGAGGATCTGAAGAGGCAGGGGCTGCTGTAGGGAAAATGGCCCAAACTTTAAGTCAATCCCACTTCTGACACCATCTTTAGTGGTCACAGGAAGACATGAACTTGGGAGATGAAGTAAAAAATGGTAGTCAGTTAGCTTCATTATCATTTTCACACCATTGTAAAGATGTATCAGTAAGGAGTTGGCTGTCTCTTTCAAATGGAGAAGGTGACAATATGATATTCAACCTAGAAAGGAACTTGAAAATGGGTACTTAATGTACGTGCACATAGCTTACAGAAAGACTGAAATGAAGAACGTCACAAACACTTTTTTGGTATGATGATTCATAGTCGTGTCCAGTGTACCATTTTTTTCATTACTATTGTCACTCGTATAAACAACAAGTAAAGACAACTTATGTTGAAGGAGAGTGTTTTAAAACGATACTTGTAATTTCTTATCTGCTATTCTATGGACCAAAATTAGGAAATGATTTAGATTCTGGTAGACTAAAGAATATGTGACACAAACTTTATTTCTGCTTTGTAACACAGAGGTCTGTACGTACTCTTGATATTTTTCCACGTCAAAACAACTGTTTAGTGTAAGAAGGAATAAAAACAGAAAATGTACTTTGTTTTCTCTCTGTCAGCTTTCTTTCTGTGCTACCAGTAAAAGAATGACAAACACAGGTGGATTTTAGTCTAAAATATAACCATAACAGCATAGACTTGACAAAAACTGCCCCTTCTTAAAAGAGACTTTGAACTTTGCCAATTTTAAAGGCCTTTCTAGTTTGATAGCTTTTATTACTTCCATGAAATGTCATGGAGGTTATATTTTCACTAGCATTTGTGTGTCTGTGTGTGTCTGTGTACGAGATAACTCAAGAACGGCTGGGTGAATTGGTTTCATACTTGGTGTGATGAAATCTGTAAATGGTTAGATTTAAGGGTCCCTTAGTGGCTTCCCTTGGTACTGCAGCGTAACTTCCGGTTTTGCTATCTCGTGTTCTGAACAAGCTATGGTCACGATTTTGGGTTGTTACATAGCTCTTGTGCTTCATGATCAATGATGGGAATGTTAGGATGTGTACATGATGAACATCACCATGCATAAATCATGTAAATGTGTAAGTCATTTGCACAAAAATTACAAAAGCTCTAAATATTTCATGGAGGTATGAGGTCGCCGAACTCTAGTTTTTGTGAACTATTTTTTAACTGCATAGAGCTCTTGGGGTGGGGAACAAATGGTCTAGCATACATAAACATGCAACGTCATGGTTCACCAGGTCGCCGGTCGTCAGGTCAAAGTACTCCGGGTAAATACAGTGCCCGAATGTAAATGCATTTAGCTGTTTACGTTGG